>NC_057798.1:559890614-560190614 GCF_018294505.1 Triticum aestivum
AGATCAGTCGCCCTATATCTTTGACTTGCACACACACAATTTCGATGGCTCTCTTCATCGATCTCGCACCCACCCACTTGATCCTCTCTTTGACTCTATCGATATGTATGAACCCTACCTCTCTTCTCGTGGATCACCCCCTCTCTATATATGATATGGATAGGCCTCTATTTCACACACATTGCATGCAAAATTTTGTTTGAGATGTCATCGACACATATTCCCACAAATACATTCACGAAATCACACCCCCCCCCCAAAAAAACACTCATGAACGCACACACCATCTGTCTAGGTTTGTATCTTTCTAACACACACCCACGTAGGTGGGGGACATGCACGAAGAGAAGAGGTGCACACATGGTGCACGTACTCCCGTCTCTTTGCCAACCACACCCGCGCGGGTACACGGTGGAGCTCATTTCTGTACGAAAAGGCAGCCCACATGGTAACTTGACATGTGTACTAGTTCTCCACTTGATGGAGGATCGTCTACCACAGATGAACAAACAAATTACGACTTGACGCATTATGTTAAAAAGGAGGCAAACCATGTGGGGCCAACCTTAGAGGCAAGGCTCTATAAACTGGAGTACTTTTGATGTGTCTCTTCAACTCATGGAATGAGGAGAAGCTTGCTTAGTACGCCGTCTCCCACAGCCACGGGCGCGGTGGCTCGCAGGATGAGGTGAAGCTTGGTTACTAGTATGCCTTACGCCCGCTCCCTCGCCCACGCGCGCGGTGGCTCGCAGGACGAGGAGAAAATTTTACTACTCCCTCTGTTTACTCCTCGTCCCTACCTTGGTTAGAGAGATTATCATATTGTTTGGAATATATGTCCTTTAGTACTCCCTCCATTTACTTATACAAGGCCACTTTAAAAAAATTACATTTTGCATATAGACGTATATAGACGTATTTTAGAGTGTAGATTCACTCATTTTGCTTCGTATGTCGTCCATATTGAAACGGACGTAATAGTATGCACTCTACCTCGCCCCTCGACCCTGGCCCACATTGTGGACATGCAGCAATTCATTTGGTCTCATATAGCCAGAATGATATATACTGCAGTACCATTATTGCTCGACTTCCTGAAGAGGCGAAGAGCACATCACAAGGTTAATATTTTGGAGATGCCAAGCGCAAGGTTTATAGGAGAATGAGCAGTTGGTGCCGCTCATTTATAAATAAAGATTTTTTTTTCTTCAGTGGCACGTACGCAATATAAATAGGTTCATATGGAGAGAAAAGAAAACCGCTCCACTATATACATAGGCAGGACGAGCCTACACGGTTGCTTGCTGGGGTTGCTCTCTTCACACACTCTCGCACAAAACGACTGTAGCCACATCTCTAACATCCTGGCGGATCACGTCCGCTGGGGGAAGGGGTGGATGCTTAGTGTAGATGCGGTCGCCGTCGCCGACAGTGAAAACCCACTGTCGACAGGTCCCGATCAGGGGTCCCCGCCGTTCTCTCTCACAAAGCCGGTGAGGTTGCCTTCGTCCCTTGCTCACTTCCGCGATGTGGGAAGTTGCCGCCTCCCTCCTCTAGGTTGAGCTACGTCCCTACATCCCTCAGGTACAACTCCCTTTACAACCAGCTTGCACCGCTGCTCCAGCTGCCCACATCACTCCATGTGGATATTTCTCTACTTATCTGCCCCGCACATACCTCTACTAGCTTCTACATACTGTATTTTTGATGAGTTTATGTCTCATCAACTAGTCCCGATAATCTTATTCTAATCACGCTTCTTCAATTTTTTTGCCACAGGGATGCTCATCTCGATTTTGGCGAAAATGCACAAAATGATTTGATGGTCAAAGGGTTGCAAACTTCATTTCTTTGGAAGCTCCAACGTTGCTAGCAAATTAAAGCCTGGTTAGGGTTTACAGTTCATGGCTAGGGACTGCATGGATCATTTTTTTTCTTTAGCTGTCTCTGTTCGAAAATAAGTGTCAACTTTAGTAGTAGTACAACTTCGTACTAAAGTTTGCATAAAGTTGAGACACTTATTTTGGAACGGAGGGAGTACATATTGGGTATGATTTATCAATCATTGAGATGCAATAGCATGCATGTTAGTCTCCTTTGTATATGATGAAATGTTGTAATGGGCAACCTTGGACGCAAGATACATGAACAGAAGCTGGAAGCTTCATAGCATTGTACAAATTTATCTCACTGATAAATTACAGTATGTACTATACTAGTACTATATAAGGAGTTAGGTGTCGCACGCTGTCAAGAAAATATGGTGATAGTGTGAGGTGGGCCATGTAATCACTACGCCTGTGTGCTTTCACTCCTCTCGCACTCCTTCACTGTAAGAATAAAGAAAATTGTAATCTAGTAGTACCTCCTTTCGCCGAAAGCGTGGGACATCCAACAGTCCTACCACCTCAATAATAATGACCAATGAGCCGTCAAATCACATAGACCCAGCAGTAAGTTGGACGGATGAAGCAACCATCACTCTTGAATCCGCTTCTCCCTTCAACACAGGCGCCAGTGAGAGGTCGCGTCTGCTCTGCCCGGGCATGAATGCGGCACCGATTCTTTGGAGCGGCTCTGACCGTTTCGGGCGGGAAGCACGCGGGAGCGATGGAGGGGCTTTGGGTGGGCCACGCTGGTCACGAGCGGGTGTGGCAGCCGTCCACCTGTCTCGACCGGATGCCCGGAAACGAGAGGATGCACTGACTCTCGCGGCTAAATCATACACTACACACCATCTCTCTGTAGGAGTAGGTTGATGTGTCGCTCTTGTTGGAAATATGCCCTAGAGGCAATAATAAATTAGTTATTATTATATTTCCTTGTTCATGATAATCGTTTATTATCCATGCTATAATTGTATTGATAGGAAACTCATATACATGTGTGGGTACATAGACAACACCATGTCCCTAGTGAGCCTCTAGTTGACTAGCTCGTTGATCAATAGATGGTTACAGTTTCCTGACCATGGACATTGGATGTCGTTGATAATGGGATCACATCATTAGGAGAATGATGTGATGGACAAGACCCAATCCTAAGCCTAGCACAAGATCGTAGTTCGTATGCTAAAGCTTTTCTAATGTCAAGTATCAGTTCCTTAGACCATGAGATTGTGCAACTCCCGGATACCGTAGGAATGCTTTGGGTGTACCAAACATCACAACGTAACTGGGTGGCTATAAAGGTGCATTACAGGTATCTCCGAAAGTGTCTGTTGGGTTGGCACAAATCAAGACTGGGATTTGTCACTCCGGTTGATGGAGAGGTATCTCTGGTCCCACTCGGTAGGACATCATCATAATGTGCACAATGTGACCAAGGGGTTGATCACGGGATGATGTGTTATGGAACGAGTAAAGAGACTTGCCGGTAATGAGATTGAACAAGGTATCAGGATACCGACGATCGAATCTCGGGCAAGTACAATACCGCTAGACAAAGGGAATTGTATACGGGATCAATTGAGTCCTTGACATCGTGGTTCATCCGATGAGATCATCGTGGAACATGTGGGAGCCAACATGGGTATCCAGACCCCGCTGTTGGTTATTGACCGGATAACGTCTCGGTCATGTCTGCATGGTTCCCGAACCCGTAGGATCTACACACTTAAGGTTCGATGACGCTAGGGTTATAAAGGAAGTTTGTATGTGGTTACCCAATGTTGTTCGGAGTCCTGGATGAGATCTCGGACGTCACGAGGAGTTCCGGAATGGTCCGGAGGTAAAGATTTATATATGGGAAGTCTTGTTTTGGTCACCGGAAAAGTTTCGAGTTTTATCGGTAACGTACCGGGACCACCGGGAGGGTCCCGGGGGTCCACCATGTGGGGCCACCAACCCCGGAGGGCTGCATGGGCCAAGTGTGGGAGGGAACCAGCCCCAGGTGGGCTGGTGCGCCCCCCACAAGGGGCCCAAGGCGCAGGGAAGAGTGGAAGGGGGCAAACCCTAGGGCAGATGGGCCTTAAGGCCCACCCTGGGTGTGCCTCCCCTCTCTCCCCCTCTGGACACCTCCCAGATGGGATCTGGGGCTGCCGCCACCCCTGGGGAGGGAACCCTAGAGGGGGCGCAGCCCCCTCCCCTCCCCCTATAAATAGTGGAGGTGTAGGGGCTGCCCAACACATGAGTTTCACCTCTCCCAGGCGCAGCCCTACCTCTCTCCCTTCTCCTCTCCCGCGGTGCTTGGCGAAGCCCTGCAGGATTGCCACGCTCCTCCACCACCACCATGCCGTTGTGCTGCTGCTAGACGGAGTCTTCCTCAACCTCTCCCTCTCTCCTTGCTGGATCAAGGCATGGGAGACGTCGCCGGGATGTACGTGTGTTGAACACGGAGGTGCCATCCGTTCGGCACTAGGATCTCCGGTGATTTGGATCACGACGAGTACGACTCCTTCAACCCCGTTCTCTTGAACGCTTCCGCTTAGCAATCTACAAGGGTATGTAGATGCACTCTCCTTCCCCTCGTTGCTGGTTTCTCCATTGATAGATCTTGGTGACACGTAGGAAAATTTTGAATTTCTGCTACGTTCCCCAATAGTGGCATCATGAGCTAGGTCTATTGCGTAGATTCTTTGCACGAGTAGAACACAAAGTAGTTGTGGGCATTGATTTTGTTCAATATGCTTACCGTTACTAGTCCAATCTTGTTTCGACGGTATTGTGGGATTAAGCGGCCCGGACCGACCTTACACGTACACTTACGTGACACAGGTTCCACCGACTGACATGCACTTGGTGCATAAGGTGGCTAGCGGGTGCCAGTCTCTCCCACTTTAGTCGGAACGGATTCGATGAAAAGGGTCCTTATGAAGGGTAAATAGCAATTGGCATATCACGTTGTGGTTTTGCGTAGGTAAGAAACGTTCTTGCTAGAAACCCATAGCAGCCACGTAAAACATGCAAACAATAATTAGAGGACGTCTAACTTGTTTTTGCAGGGTATGCTTTTGTATGTGATATGGCCAAGAAGAATGTGATGAATATATGTGATGTATGAGATTGATCATGTTCTTGTAATAGGAATCACGACTTGCATGTCGATGAGTATGACAACCGGCAGGAGCCACAGGAGTTGTCTTTATTTATTGTATGACCTGCGTGTCATTATACAACGCCATGTAATTACTTTACTTTATTGCTAACCGGTAGCTATAGTAGTAGAAGTAATAGTTGGCGAGACAACTTCATGAAGACACGATGATGGAGATCATGGTGTCATGCCGGTGACGATGATGATCATGGAGCCCCGAAGATGGAGATCAAAAGGAGCAAAATGATATTGGCCATATCATGTCACTATTTGATTGCATGTGATGTTTATCATGTTTATGCATCTTATTTTCTTAGAACGACAGTAGTAAATAAGATGATCACTCATTAAAATTTCAAGAAAGTGTTCCCCCTAACTGTGCACCATTGCGAAAGTTCGTCGTTTCAAAGCACCACGTGATGATCGGGTGTGATAGATTCTTACGTTCACATACAACGGGTGTAAGCCAGATTTACACACACGACACACTTAGGTTAACTTGACGAGCCTAGCATGTACAGACATGGCCTCGGAACACAAGAGACCGAAAGGTCGAGCATGAGTCGTATGGTGGATACGATCAACATGAAGATGTTCACCGATGATGACTAGTCCGTCTCACGTGATGATCGGACACGGCCTAGTTGACTCGGATCATGTAATCACTTAGATGACTAGAGGGATGTCTATCTGAGTGGGAGTTCATGAGATGAACTTAATTATCCTAAACATAGTCAAAAGATCTTTGCAAATTATGTCGTAAGCTCGCGCTTTAGTTCCACTGTTTAGATATGTTCCTAGAGAAAATATAGTTGAAAGTTGACAGTAGCGATTATGCGGACAGTAGAAAGCTTATGTCCTTAATGCACCGCTCAGTGTGCTGAACCCCAAACGTCATCTGTGGATGTTGCGAACATCGGACATACACGTTTTGATAACTATGTGATAGTTCAGTTAAACGGTTTAGAATTGAGGCACCAAAGACGTTTTTCAAAATGTCGTAGAACATATGAGATGTTTCGAGGGCTGAAATTGGGATTTCAGGCTCGTGCCCACGTCAAGAGGTATACGACCTCCGATAATTTTCTTAGCCTGCAAACTAACGGAGAAAAGCTCAATCGTTGAGATTGTGCTCAGATTGTCTGAGTGCAACAATCACTTGAATTGAGTGGGAGTTGATCTTCCAGATGAGATAGTGATGTTTCTCCAAAGTCATTGCCACCAAGCTGCTAGAGATTCGTGATGAACTATAACATATCAAGGATAGATGATCCTTGAGGTATTCACGATGTTTGACACCGCGAAAGTAGAAATCAAGAAGGAGCATCAATTGTTGATGGTTGGTGAAACCACTAGTTTCAAGAAGGGCAAGGGCAAGAAGGGACACTTCATGAAACGGCAAATCAGTTGCTGCTCCAATGAAGAAACCCAAGGTTGAACCCAAAACCCGAGACTAAGTGCTTCTGTAATAAGGGGAACAGCCACTGGAGCAGAATTACCCTAGATACGTGGTAGATAAGAAGGCTGGCAAGGTCGATAGAAGTATATTGTATATACATTATGTTAATGTGTACTTTACTAGTACTCCTAGTAGCACCAGGGTATTAGATACCGGTTCGGTTGCTAAGTGTTAGTAACTCGAAATAAAAGCTACGGAATAAACGAAGACTAGCTAAAGGTGAGCTGACGATATGTGTTGGAAGTGTATCCAAGGTTGATATGACCAAACATCGCACGCTCCCTCTACCATCAAGATTAGTATTAAATCTAAATAATTGTTTGATGTTTGCATTGAGCATAGACATGATTGGATTATGTCTATTGCAATACGGTTATTCATTTAAGGAGAATAATGGTTACTCTATTTATTTGAATAATACCTTCGATGGTCTTGCACCTAAAAGAATGGTTTATTGAATCTCGATCGTAGTGATACACATTTTCATGCCAAAAGATATAAGATAGTAATGATAGTACCACCTACTTGTGGCACTGCCATGTAAGTCATAAAACGCATGAAGAAGCTCCATGTTGATGGATCTTTGGACTCACTCGTTTTTGAAAAGTTTGAGACATGCGAACCATGTCTATTGGTGTATACGCATGAAGAAACTCCATGAAAATGGACCGTTTGGACTCACTTGATTTTAAATCACTTGAGACATGCAAATCATACCACATGGGCAAGATGACTGAAAGCCTCGTTTTCAGTAAAATGGAACAAGAAAGCAACTTGTCGGAAGTAATACATTTTGATGTGTGCAGTCCAATGAGTGCTGAGGCATGCAGTGAATATCGTTATGATCTTACTTCATAGATGATTTAAGTAGATACTGAGTATATTTACTTGATGAAACACAAGTCTGAATTATTGAATGGTTCAAGTAATTTCAGAGTGAAGTTGAAGATCATCGTGACAAGAGGATAAAATGTCTATGATATGATCATAGAGATGAGTATCTGAGTTACGAGCTTTGGCACGCAATTAAGACACTGTGGAAATTGTTCACAATTAATACCGCCTGGAACACCATAGTGTGATGGTGTGTCCGAACATCATAGTTGCACCCTATTGGATATGGTGCATACCATGATGTCTCTTATCGAATTACCACTATCGTTCATGGGTTAGGCATTAGAGACAACCGCACTCACTTTAATAGGCCACCACGTAATTTCGTTGAGACGACACTGTTTGAACTATGGTTTGGAGAAACCTAAGTTGTCGTTTCTTAAAAGTTTGGGGCTGCGACGCTTATGTGAAAAAGTTTCATCGTGATAAGCTCGAACCCAAAACGGATAAATACATCTTCATAGGATACCCAAAATGGTTGGGTATACCTCCTATCTCAGATCCGGAAGCAAAAGTAATTGTTTCTAGAAACAAGTCCTTTCTCGAGAAAAAGTTTTCTCTCGAAAGAATTGAGTGGGAGGATGGTGGAGACTTGATGAGGTTATTGAACCGTAACTTCAACTAGTGTGTAGCAGGGCACAGGAAGTTGTTCCGGTGGTGCCTACACCAATTGAAGTAGAAGCTTATGATAGTGATCATGAAGTTTCGGATCAAGTCACTACCGTACCTCGTAGGGTGACAAGGATGCGTACTACTTCAGAGTGGTACGCAATCATGTCTTAGAGGTCATGTTGCTAGACAACAATGAACCTACGAGCTATGGAGAAGCAATGGTGGGCCCATATTCCAACAATTGGTTAGAAGCCATAAAATCTGAGAGAGGATCCATGACTTTGGAAGAAATACTTGATGGTCATAAGGCCGTTGGGTAAAGATGGATTTTAAAAGGAAGACAGACAATGATGGTAAGTATCACCATTAAAAAGGCTCGACTTGTCATTAAAGATGTTTTCCGACAAGTTCAAGGAGTTGACTACGGTGAGGCTTTCTCACTCGTAGCGATGCTAAGAGTCTGTTGGAAATGGATTAGCAGTTACTGTATTATTTATGAAATCTTGCAGATAGAATGTCAAAAACATTGTTTCCTCGACAATTTTCTTGAGGAAAGGTTGTATGTGATACAACCAGAAGGTTTTGACAATCCTGAAGAACGCTAACAAATATGCAAAACTCCAGCAATCCTTCTAAGGACTGGAGTAAGCATCTCGGAGTTGGAATGCACGCTTTGATGAGATGATCAAAGATTTTGGGTTTATGCAAAAGTTTATGAGAAACTTGTATTTCCAAAGAAGTGAGTGGGAGCACTATAGAATTTCTGATGAGTATATGTTGTTAACATATTGTTGATCAGAAATGATGTAGAATTTCTAGAAAGCATATAGGGTTGTTTGAAAAGTGTTTTTCAATGGAAAACCTAGATTAGGCTACTTTGACAATAAGCATCAAGATCTATAAGATAGATCAAAATGTTTAATAATACTTTCAAACTAGCACATACCTTAACATGATCTTGAAGGTGTTCAAGATGGATCAGTCAAAGAAGGAGTTCTTGCCTGAGTTGTAAGGTATGAAGTTAAGAGTTAAAGCTCGACCACGGCAGAAGAGAGAGAAAGGACGAAGGTCGTCCCCTATGCTTCAGACGTAGGCTCTATAGTATGCTATGTTGTGTACCGCACTGGAAGTGTGCCTGCCATGAGTCAGTGAAGGGGTACAAGAATGATCCAGGAACGGATCATTGGACAGCGGTCAAAATTATCCTTAGAGGAATAAGGAAATGTTTCTCGATTATGGAGGTGATAAAGAGTTCGGCGTAAAGGGTTACGTTGATGCAAGCTTTAACACCTGTCCGAATGACTCTGAGTAGCAAACCGGATACGTATAGTGGAACAACCATTTGGAATAGCTCCAAGTGGAGCGTGGAAGCAACATTTACAATATGACATAGAGAATTGCAAAATACATATGGATCTGAATGTTGCATACCCGTTGACTAAAACCTCTCTCACAAGAAAAACATGATCAAACCCCAGAACTCATTGAGTCTTAATCACATGGTGATGTGAACTAGTTTAGTAACACTAGTAAACTCTTTGGATGTTGGTCACATGGCGATGTGACCTATCAGTGTTAATCACATGGCGATGTGAACTAGATTATTGACTCTAGTGCAAGTGGGAGACTGTTGGAAATATGCCCTAGAGGCAATAATAAATTAGTTATTATTATATTTCCTTGTTCATGATAATCATTTATTATCCATGCTATAATTGTATTGATAGGAAACTCAGATACATGTGTGGGTACATAGACAACACCATGTCCCTAGTGAGCCTCTAGTTGACTAGCTCGTTGATCAATAGATGGTTACGGTTTCCTGACCATGGACATTGGATGTCATTGATAACGGGATCACATCATTAGGAGAATGATGTGATGGACAAGACCCAATCCTAAGCCTAGCACAAAGATCGTAGTTCGTATGCTAAAGCTTTTGTAATGTCAAGTATCAGTTCCTTAGACCATGAGATTGTGCAACTCCCGGATACCATAGGAATGCTTTGGGTGTACCAAACGTCACAACGTAATTGGGTGGCTATAAAGGTGCATTATAGGTATCTCCGGAAGTGTCTGTTGGGTTGGCACGAATCAAGACTGGGATTTGTCACTCCGGTTGACGGAGAGGTATCTCTGGGCCCACTCGGTAGGACATCATCATAATGTGCACAATGTGACCAAGGGGTTGATCATGGGATGATGTGTTACGGAACGAGTAAAGAGACTTGCCTGTAACGAGATTGAACAAGGTATCAGGATACCGACGATCGAATCTCGGGCAAGTACAATACCGCTAGACAAAGGGAATTGTATACGGGATCGATTGAGTCCTTGACATCGTGGTTCATCCGATGAGATCATCGTGGAACATGTGGGAGCCAACATGGGTATCCAGATCCCGCTGTTGGTTATTGACCGGAGAACGTCTCGGTCATGTCTGCATGGTTCCCGAACCCGTAGGATCTACACACTTAAGGTTCGATGACGCTAGGGTTATAAAGGAAGTTTGTATGTGGTTACCGAATGTTGTTCGGAGTCCTGGATGAGATCTCGGACGTCACAAGGAGTTCCGGAATGGTCCGGAGGTAAAGATTTATATATGGGAAGTCCTGTTTTGGTCACCGGAAAAGTTTCGAGTTTTATCGGTAACGTACCGGGACCACCGGGAGGGTCCCGGGGGTCCACCAAGTGGGGCCACCAACCACGGAGGGCTGCATGGGCCAAGTGTGGGAGGGAACCAGCCCCAGGTGGGCTGGTGCGCCCCCCATAAGGGGCCCAAGGCGCAGGGAAGAGTGGAAGGGGGCAAACCCTAGGGCAGATGGGCCTTAAGGCCCACCCTGGGTGCACCTCCCCTCTCTCCCCCTCTGGACGCCTCCCAGATGGGATCTGGGGCTGCCGCCACCCCTGGGGAGGGAACCCTAGAGGGAGCGCAGCCCCCTCCCCTCCCCCTATAAATAGTGGAGGTGTAGGGGCTGCCCAACACATGAGTTTCACCTCTCCCAGGCGCAGCCCTACCTCTCTCCCTTCTCCTCTCCCGCGGTGCTTGGCGAAGCCCTGCAGGATTGCCACGCTCCTCCACCACCACCATGCCGTTGTGCTGCTGCTAGACGGAGTCTTCCTCAACCTCTCCCTCTCTCCTTGCTGGATCAAGGCATTGGAGACGTCACCGGGCTGTACGTGTGTTGAACGCGGAGGTGCCGTCCGTTTGGCACTAGGATCTCCGGTGATTTGGATCACGACGAGTACGACTCCTTCAACTCTGTTCTCTTGAATGCTTCCGCTTAGCAATCTGCAAGGGTATGTAGATGCACTCTCCTTCCCCTCGTTGCTGGTTTCTCCATTGATAGATCTTGGTGACACGTAGGAAAATTTTGAATTTCTGCTATGTTCCCCAACAGCTCTCTCTAACACACACACACACACACACACACACACACACACACACGCACGCACACGCACACAGAGGTTCATAGAATAGTAATATCGTGCAAGTGCGAAGCCATAGGAAGTGAGATACAAATGGAGTGAGTACAAGAAGAGAAGAGGCGATGAATATTCCATCAAACCTGGACTGAGCAGTAGTACTCCCTCCGTCTAGGTGTTAAGTCATCTTACGAATGAGGATCAATGTTGGTACTAAGAGCATAAGTTTTGTATTGATTTCTAAGCCTTCTCACAACTTTGTCTTCAGCTCCCGTGTAATTTTATTTGTGCAGCTATTAACATTGATTAGAAAATGGCGTGGACTAAAAACCCAGATGGACGTAGTAGCCCTCCATTTTTATTTACTCTGCATATTAGATTTGCGTGAAGTCAAACTTTTTAAAGTTTGACCAAGTTTAGGCCAAACACAATAGACCATAATTATTGAGAGAGGGCAAATTGTACATACTCTCAAACCTTTCCGATAATTGAAATTAAAATTCTTTATTTGTACACACTCTCACACGTTTCCAATAATTTGGTGCATGTGTGGTTGTTCACTTAAGGGAGGGTAGTGTACTGCACGTGAAGGACAGGAAGTGCGACCAGGATGCGTGGATCGTTAGTTCATCGGTAGTAGTAATTTTCTTCACTGGTACGTTAAATAAAGGGAAAACACTTCAAAACACTCGGATGATTTATTGCCTTCTTCAGCCGCTTCCGGCGTCGTCCGATCCCATGTAATCGTGTGGTGCGGAGCGCTCCTGTGTCCCCGGCTTGAAGGTCCCCCACGTGAAGGTAGCTCATGCATACTGACGTCTAGCCGCGTGCCTGGAGTAGAAAGCATCAAACAAGGATTGCAGAACACCTCTTCTAGACGTTCATTATGGGGTACTAGTTGCATTTGGTACTAGCAAGCTCGATCAGCACAGCTTGCAGACGAGCGTCGTGCCACTTGTGTTCCGTGTCGACGTGCCTCTGTTGGTTGCGTTTGCAGAACACCATCATTACCAGTTTGATGCGCCTGATGACAGCCACTCGTCCCTTCCTCTCATAGCACATACCACTCATCTTAGCGTCTTTGACAATGCCAACGCCACGGTCGCCATGGCCACCGAAGCATGACATCGTAGCATCATAGGAGAAGTCGGGCCACCGTCATGGCACACCGTCGTCATTGACGTAGCACTCGAAGCACGTCGTTGAAGCAGCTGGACCGTCATCGCAGCGTTGCCGTTGCAACATCATCGAAGCAACTAGGCCATTACTGCAGTGTTGCCGCGGTCGTTGAAGTACGGCGTCGCGGGATTGCCGCGATAGTTAGAAGCACGCCATCACCGCATCATTGAAGCAGCTAGGCCTTCGTTGCAGTGTTGCCACTGTCATCAAAGCACGACGTCGCAGGATTGCCACGATCGCCACGCCATCGCCGCAGCCGTCGAAGCACGACATTACATCACCATTGAAGCAGCCGGCCTGCCATTGCAGCATCGACGTGGCCGAAAAAGCACACCAAGACCATTTGAAGCATGCTGATCGATGTGGCTGTCGAACTATGTCAACGCAGCATCATTGAAGCAGTCGAGGCATCGTTAGAACAACACTGATCGTAGTCGTCTCGGCTTGCATTGCCTGTGGCCACGTAAGAAGCAGCCACTCATCTTTGTCAGAGCTCATGTCGTTGCAGCAATGACTGTCGTCTGACTTCCAAAGATGCACCTTGCTGCCATACACTTGCTAGAAGATCCCACGAAGACCACTTTTGGTACCATGCCATTGACACTACAAGTCGGTGACGTGTATGGCTGCAAGTTGCCATGCCTCAATGCAAGAAGTTGCCGCCTGGCAGAATTCCGCCTGCCATCGTCTGGCTTTGCAGGTGGGGCATAAGTGCTTCAAGGCCCTCCGTTACTGCTACAAGCACTCGGTCCTCAACACGCTGTTGTAGGGACAGTGCTTCCAACGACTGATGACACAGGTGAACGGTGGTGTTGCATTACGGCATGGGAGGCCACGGAGGGTTGCTTCCATGGCGGCTAGTTGAGCGGGGATTCGCGATGTGATGAACTTGGCGAGCCGCTGATGGTGGTTAGATGGTGTCGTTAGGATGATGTTGTGAGGACGGGGATGCAAACGCATGCATGCAACCGTGAGGTTTGAAAAGAGAAGACGATTTGGGATTTCCATCAAAATATCTAACGGCCCCGGGCAGGCCAATCGGGCGGCTGGCGAGGCGGGTGATCCCACACGGGGATCAGCTGTCTTACGCCTAGCAGTGGCCTAAATAAAGAGTTTCGTTTCGTACTTACATAATTTAAAATGATTGTTATGGAGAGAATAAGAAAACCGCTCCACTATATATTAGTGGTATACAAGAGTACTATATAGACGCAACTTCATTGACTTAGTGCACCTGCCTTTGGGTTTATGACAGGTGGGCCCAAAATGTGGCTAGCCCACCTGTCATACACCCAAAATAAGGTGCAGTTAAGGCACCGGAGCTTAGTCTGTACTACAGTATATATGTAGTACTATATAAGCTAGAGCCTCAGCACTTGTTCGCTAGGGTTTGCACTCTCCACACTCTTGCCGCACAACATACATACATATATATATATATATATATATATATATATACATGATGGAGGCTCAGCGTTCCTTTGCTAGGGTTTGCTATATTCATAGTCTCTCACCCTCTTCACCAGATCTAAACAAGACTGCATTGGCCTCTTGTCTCTCTCTCCCCCCTCACAGCTGGTGAAGGAGGCGTCCGGATCCTGTCGCACCAGGAAGGGGAGGAGGTACATCCTTCACTCTATCGCCTTCGGCGAGGAAGGCAATCCACTTCCGACTATGTTGTTCTCTTTCACCCAGTGCCTGTGTGGGAGGGCCACTGTCGGTGTCAAAACCGGCGGATCTCGGGTAGGGGGTCCCGAACTGTGCGTCTAGGCGGATGGTAACAGGAGACAAGGGACACGATGTTTTACCCAGGTTCGGGCCCTCTTGATGGAGGTAAAACCCTACGTCCTGCTTGATTGATATTGATGATGTGGGTATTACAAGAGTAGATCTACCATGAGATCAAGGAGGCTAAACCCTAGAAGCTAGCCTATGGTATGATTATTGTTCGTCCTACGGACTAAAGCCATCCGGTTTATATACACACCGGAGAGGGCTAGGGTTACATAGAGTCGGTTACAATGGTAGGAGATCTACATATCCGTATCGCCAAGCTTGCCTTCCACGCCAAGGAAAGTCCCATCCGGACACAGGACGAAGTCTTCAATCTTGTATCTTCATAGTCTTGGAGTCCGGCCGATGATGATAGTCCGGCTATCCGGACACCCCCTAGTCCAGGACTCCCTCAGTAGCCCCTGAACCAGGCTTCAATGACGATGAGTCCGGCGCGCATGTTGTCTTCGGCATTGCAAGGCGGGTTCCTTCTCCGAATAATTTATAGAAGATTGTGAACACCAGGATAGTGTCCGGCTCTGCAAAATAAATTCCACATACCACCGTAGAGAGAATAATATTTACACAAGTTCAATCTGCTGACGTATTTCGTGGCGTGACGTCACACCACTACCAAGCCTTTACTCAAATCGTTTTTATTGTACCACCTCAATGTGTTTAGCGAAGCGGTTCCCTTGGCATGTCTTGTCGAAGCAGAGATCATGTTCCCCTTATTCAGGGATTCCCATCAATACAGACGTGGGTAACCCAACCGCGCCATTGATTGCGGCACTTGGGGGATAAGCGAGTTTTATCAGGCCGGTGGGGACGCGTGTTTCCGTCCGCCCATATAAGGGGATACAGATCCAACCCTTTTACCTGCACCTTCTTCCTCCTCGGCTTACCATCTCCGCGAACTCGAGCTCCAGCGCCCAAGTCCACACATCTCAACTCAACCTTCTCCAACTATGTCCGGAGCGGGAGGCAAGTGGATGGCCTCCTCCGTTATGGAGGGGCACATCCAGAAGCTGCGCAGCGCCAGATATCTGTCCAGTGACATCGCGCACCGGCTCCCCGACGAGGGAGAGCTCATTCCCACCCCCAGGCCCCACGAGAGGGTAGTATTTCTTCCCCATTTCCTCCGCGGACTGGGCTTCCCACTCCATCCCTTTGTCCGGGGGCTCATGTTCTACTACGGCCTGGATTTCCATGATCTGGCCCCGAATTGTATCCTCAATATCTCGGCGTTTATCGTCGTGTGTGAGGCCTTCCTCTGCATCCAGCCCCACTTCGGCTTGTGGCTCAAGACCTTCAGTATCAAGCCGAAGGTGGTAAAGGGCAGCCAAGCGGAGTGCGGAGGCGCCATGGTGGGCAAGATGCTCAACGTTACTTGGCTTGAGGGCACTTTCGTGGAAACCATTAAGGGGTGGCAATCGGGGTGGTTCTACATCACTGAGCCACGTGACCCTGAATGGGAAGCGGCCCCCGAATTCAGATCCGGCATCCCCATATGGCTCACCTCCTGGAAAGAGAGCGCCCGGACATGGGGTGATTCGGAGGAGCTGACCGGGCTCCAAGCCTGCATCAAAAAGCTGGTGAACAAGAAGCTCAAGCTTGTCAACGTAGTCTAGGTCATGCTTGTCCGCCGGTTTCTCCCGTGCCAACGACGGGGCTTCAGTATGTGGGAGTTTGATTCGGCGCAGCACCAGACTTTGAGTGGGCTCTTCGACACCACGTACGAAGATGTCTGGAAGGTGCTGTTTAAAGGTGCCGAGGCCCCCACATCCGCTACCAAAGATCGCGGATTCAGCTCGCAGCGCCCGGCTAGCGAGGTAAGTGATTTTGCCCTTTACGGGACACTTGTTTTCCATAGTTTGACTCTATGCGGGATATAAACTCCCTCTCCTTTGATAGGACTGGCTGAAGAAGGCTGAACAGACTATCTGTCCGGCCCCATTGCCAGAGGACCCAGCGGACGCACGCTTAACGGGGCTTCTGGCTCCGGCACCCCACGTGGTGCCGGAGAAGAAGGCCAAGAAGAAGGCCACGGGCACTCGGAAGAGTTCCCGTTTTTAGGTGTCATCGGACGATGACTCCGAGGCAGACTCCTCCCACAAAGGCGAGGAGGAGAAGAAGAAGGCCTCTCCCCCAGCGGGGGGAGGTAAGAAAAGGAAGGCTTCCCCAACGAGGGAGGCCGAGGGATCCAAGAAGGGAAAGAATGTTCCCCCAGACTGCTTCGCCAACGCCAGTGATGACGACGAGGTTTGGCCTCCAAGGGCCAAGCCCCTGGCGAGATTGTAAGTATCCGAACTCCCGAATAACTTCATGTTTTTTCTTTTCGCCACATAGTGTCTTTCTAATGCCGCATACAACCCTGCAGTCCGCCCAAGGATGATTTTCCCGCTTCGTCAAGCGGGTCCTTGGGTGCGTCAGATATGGATTCCCTGCCACCGCCTCCACCCCTCGTGATGCGGATGATGCCGAGGTGGAATCCCGGGAAGGAACCCGCCAGGAGGGGGAGGCCCCGGAGGTGCCGCAGGGCAACCTCCCAGACTTTGCGCCGGACTCCGCACCGGAACCTGAAGTGGCTCTGGAGTCCGGCGGGCGGCCCCTTCGTAAGAAGGGCAAGACCGCGACGCCGGTGGCCTCCGTCCAACCGGAGGCGCCGGATAGCTTGCTGGAGGCGCTCAACAGCGCCTCCATTGAAGAGGAACACCACACCTTCATGAGTGCGGTGATTCAGAAGGTTTAGCTCGCCAAGAGCGGGCTGACCGAAGCCTGCAGCAGCCTTCTAACAGGCTTTGAGGTAAGAATTTTGATATATGTAGAATAGTACCGCATAGACAGTAGCCCCTGATGCTCGGTTCGGTATTCGGAAAGAAAAGCCAGACTGAGGATCTAAAAAGATATACGCAGGAGTCATATATAAAAAATATGTCAATATGGGATTGCAGGCTGTGCTGCTGACCTTTGCAGCACTGACTGCGGAGGTCAATGCTTTGAAGCAAAGCCTCGCGCGGTCCGAGAACGAGCTCGGCCGTGCCAAGAAGCACCTCGAGGAAAAGGAAGGTGAATAACACCATATTAAGATTGTACCTTACAGAAAAGGATTTGGTTGCAAGAAATTGACAAGGATAACATGGGTATTGCAGGTGCCACGACCGAGGTGGCGACCCTGAAGGAGGCGGTGTCCGCGGCCGAACGTAATGCGGCCGCAGAGCGCACCGAGCGAGAGAAGCAGGAGGCGCGGGTGGCGGAGGTACAGCAAGAGCTCCAGGATCTCTTGGAAAAATATGAGAGCCTGGAGCGTGACTAGAAGACTCGAGAGTCCGAGCTTGCATCGGCTCTTGAGAGTGCCAAAGCTGCTAAGACCGAAGCCTACAAGGCCCTCCAAGAAATCGAGGCGTTGAAGAAAATAGCAGCGGGTAAGGCATTTTTCATGCAAAGTAAGCATGTGAGTGTGAATTACCTATCACTTACCCGAATTCGGAGCTCTCCAGGAGTGTTCGCAGATCTTCCTTGCAGCGTGTCCGATGCTGCCGCTTTCTACCGGGCCGAGGAGGGGAGCTCAATGGAGAAGGTCTTCTGGTCTCACTATGCTGAGGCCGGACATCCGGTGCCCCTTAGCGACCAGCTGAAGCAGCTGGTGGAGCTCCACAAGGTGGCCGAACAGGCCATGAGGGGCCTCATAGTTCGGTTGTGGCCTAAGGAGGCCGTGACTGGGAGCTACTTCGGCCTGGTGCGGCGGCTGGTGGATGCATGTCCATGGGTTGAAGTCATCAAGCACTCCGCCTGTATTGAAGGTGCCCGTCGGGCCCTTGCCCGCGCAAAGGTGCACTGGGGCAAGATGGATGCTGAGAAGCTTTTGACGGACGCGCCACCGCTAGGCAAGGAGTATCGTACTCCCGATATGTATTATAAGACTGTTCTGAAGGGTGCCCGCACTATTGCGGGTGAGTGCTCCAAAGATGTAATATTTGAGTAGACTCGCATTTTGTTATCCTATGCGCTGAAAACTTTGTTCATATGCGCTAAGCAACGCTTGTTAATTTAAAATATTACCTTCTGTGCAGTTGTTTATCTAATCTGAGAGATGGCAAGTCGTCGGCTTCGGCCCCCATGCCGCGAGTGCTGGGGTGTTCGGGATAAATTTGAGCGCTCTTGTTCCCATTTTTGGGTCCATCTATGGAGGCGCTCAACACAACGAACAAGGCAACCGGACTTATAATGCTTGAACACTCTCACTTAGCCATAGAATTCTATAATTTTAAATTTCGGCGAAGCCCCTAGTGTTCAGAAGGCCGAATTTGGGGCGCTATCCACGCCTGGGCCGGACAAAGCCGGTTCCTCGCTCTAAGCGGCATAAGTCTTTAGGGACTCGAAAAAACCTCTCGAACAGCGACCGGCTCTCGCCTCATCATGACGGTCAGTTTTAGCTTTCTCCACTGAGGCGCTCGCCCAGCTCAACTGGGGCGCAATCGCAGTGGTTCTCCCAGTGCTACCTTAGCCGATACAACGGAACGTAAGGTACCAAAACATGGGAGCCGGGCAAACCCAACTATTGACCCAAGACATGATTCGGAGCCGATGCATATAATGCTATAAGTTCGGGGTGCCGCACTTGTGAAAGTGTTCGGACTTATCGCACCATGATGTGGGAAACATAAGCCCCTGGTGTGTTTAGCTGTACCAAAGTGTACAGATGCAACATGTCATAAATTAACATACGTATTAAGAAAGGAATGCAATTGTAAGCAAAAAGGTGCATTGTTTATTCAGGAAATACTGATGTGAATGCAAAACGATACAAATGGTGCAATAAGCAAGGGATGAGACTATTAAACATGTCCCCCTCCAGGGGTAGGCTGCGGAATGGTGTATAAAACAGATTTAATGCTCATAATGGAGACCACCTGGATATTCGTCGTAGCCTTTCTCCTTCCCCGGCTGTTGTATCGTGAGTTCGGCAAGTCTACTGCCGGACAGGGCCTCTGATGAACGGGGTCCTGTGGGTAAAGAAAAAAGAAAAGAAAAAAGAACGACACACTTGAGAGCCCCTGGTGTGGTTAAGCCGCATTCCGGGCCTATCATGGTCGTGCCCCTCCCCCTATGCCCATGGTATCTTCAGAGCGTAATGATGTACGCGAAGGACCCGTCTTGAAATTTTGTAGGGGTTGGGGTTGGGGCCGCATTGCTATGCATGCTCGGAACGTGCCAAGTGGTCTTGTTGTAGGTTACTCCGGGCGCGTTTGGCCGTGTCCGGTCGCTTGACGGCCGGACTCGAGAATTGCCTTAAGAGGCTGCACTGTACTTCTGCCGCGAGAGCCGCTGTATGTTCCTCCGTTCGGAGAGAGCGTTCGGTGTTTCCGTTGACCATGATGACTCCTCGAGGGCCTAGCATCTTGAGCTTAAGGTATGCGTAGTGCGGTACCGCGTTGAATTTTGCAAACACGGTGCGTCCGAGCAGAGCATGATAGCTGCTACGGAACGGAACTATGTCGAAGATTAACTCTTCGCTTCGAAAGTTATCCGGGGATCCGAATACCACTTCCAGTGTAACTGAGCCTGTACAATTGGCCTCTACACCTGGTATGATGCCTTTAAAGGTCGTCTTTGTAGGTTTAATCCTTGAGGGGTCTATGCCCATTTTGTGCACTGTATCCTGATAAAGGAGGTTCAGGCTGCTGCCGTCGTCCATCAGGACTCTGGTGAGGTGAAATCCATCCACGATTGGGTCTAAAACCAATGCGGCAAATCCGCCGTGGCGGATGCTGGTGGGGTGGTCCCTTCGGTCAAAAATGATTGGGCAGGAGGACCATGGATTGAACTTCGGGGCAACTGGCTCCATCGCGTATACATCCCTGAGTGCACGCTTCCGCCCCATTTTGGGTATGTGGGTTGCGTATATCATGTTCACCGTCCGCACTTGTGGGGGGAAACCCTTCTGTCCTCTATTGTTCGCTATGCAGCCCCTTGTCGTTGTTTTCGGCAATTAACTTGCCTGCCTGCTTGAATACCCAATAGTCCCTGTTGGTGTGGTTAGCTGTATTTCCGGGGGTGCCGTATATCTGGCACGAGCGGTCGAGTATTCAGTCCAAATTGGACGGACCCGGAGTAGTTCTTTTGAATGGCTTTTTCCGTTGACCGGGTTTAGAGCCTCTGAATCCGGCATTGACTGCCGTATCCTCGCTATTGTCGCCGTTAATGCGGCGTTTGTTTTTGTTGTGACGCGGCCTGCCATTGCGGTCCTTGATATCCGGCCTGCCAGAATTTTTACTGAGGTTGTTGCTGCGTGCTAGCGAGCTGTCCTCGCCCGCGCAGAAGCGGGTCATGAGTGAAGTGAGGGCTGCCATGGATTTCGGCTCTTCCTGTCCCAGGTGCCGGGCAAGCCAGTCGTCGCGGATGTTATGTTTGAAAGCCGCGAGGGCCTCCGCATCCGGGCAATCGACGATTTGATTTTTCTTGGTTAAGAACCATGTCCAGAATTGTCTGGCCGATTCGTCTGGCTGCTGAATTATGTGGCTTAGGTCGTCAGCGTCTGGTGGTCGCACGTACGTGCCTTGGAAGTTATCGAGGAATGCGGCTTCCAGGTCTTCCCAACTCCCAATTGACTCTGCTGGTAGGCTGTTAAGCCAATGTCGGGCTGGTCCTTTAAGCTTGAGTGGGAGATATTTGATGGCGTGGAGATCATCACCGCGGGCCATGTGGATATGAAGGAGATAGTCCTCGATCCAGACCATGGGGTCTATTGTGCCATCATAAGATTCAATGTTCACGGGTTTAAACCCTTCGGTGATTTGATGATCCATTACTTCATCTGTGGAGCATAGTGGGTGTGCGGCGCCTCTGTATTGGGTGATATCACGACGGAGTTCAAAAGAGCTTTGTATATTTTGTTCGGCCCGGCCGGACTTACTATGTCTGGCGCGACGGTTGTCGTCGCGTATCATGGGGCGCCCACGCGATCCATAGATCGATCTTGATTGCCTTGCCTTATCCTCCAATATATCTCGCAAGTCCTGAGCATTCCCCTGTGGCCTTGTGCTTTTCGAGCGATGCCGGGGTATGGTTCTGGTGGAGGGCCTACAGGCCTCTCTGTCGCGGCCACGGGGTGGTCGGTCAGCCGTATTGTCTGCTAGTGATGCAGGTTCATATGCCTCCTCCTCTAATCGCGGGAGCAGCTTGCGTTTAGGGTAGCTTTTGGAGGGGTGGTCGAGCTCATGCTCTTCGGCCGCAAGGACTTCAGTCCATCTGTCGGCTAGCAGATCTTGATCAGCTCTAAGCTGCTGCTGCTTTTTTTAGGCTGTTTGTCGTGGCCATAAGCCTGCATTTAAAACGCTCTTGTTCGACGGGATCCTCAGGCACGACGAATTCGTCATCGTCGAGGCTTGCCTCGTCTCCGGAGGGAGGCATGTAATCTTCGTCTGCTGCCTTCTCATGAGGGCTGGCGTCTGCTGCCTTCTCATGAGGGCTGGCGTCTCCGTCCTCCTGCGCTGAATCTTGCTGGAGGGGGTTGTCTTCGGCACTGTCTGGGGTGTTATTATCTCCGGTGCCGGAATCTCCATTCTTGCTTTGGCGGGATTTAGAGCGGCGCCGCTGACGTTGGCGCTTGGGCTGTTTCTTGGAGGGGTCATCCTCCGCTGTTCCTTCGCCATTCCCATCCTTTGGGATATCCACCATGTATATGTCATATGATGAGGTGGCTTTCCAGTGCCCAGTAGGCGCTGGTTCTTGGTCGTCTCTGGCATCGTCGTCCATACCGTCGATGTCTTCGGATTCGAAGTCTAGCATGTCGGTTAGATCATCGACAGTGGCTACTAAGTGGGTGGTGGGTGGGCTTCGAATTTCTTCGTCGTCCGCATCCCAACCGTCCTGACCGCAGTCCGGCCAGGGCTCTCCTCATAACGAGAGATACCTTAGCAAACTCAAGATGTCGCCGAAAGGTGAGTGTTGAAAGATGTTCGCAGCGGTGAACTCCATGAACGGCGCCCAATTGGATTCAATTGGAAGGGGCGTGGGAGGTTCGGAGTTCGGCGAGGAGTCCGGCACCTCGGTCACGAGCTTCATGAGGGACTAGGTCAGTGTTCGGCTCTATCACCGTAGAGGTTGCAGCCCCCGAGGCAGTGTCTAGTCACCCGTCCTCGATCTGCGCAGCCGGCTCCAAATTGAAGATCGGAGCGGACTCGTGTGCGGCCTCCAGGTTACTGTCCGGCTGCAGAGCTAAGTCATGCCCATCGTGACAGTGCAACGCGCTTGGCTGTGGCTCGAATCCATCGAAGATCAAGTCCTCGCAGATGTCAGCAGTGAAGTTCAAACTTCCGAATCTGACCTGACGGCCAGGGGCATAGCTTTCGATCTGCTCCAGACGGCCAAGCGAATTGGCCCGCAGTGCAAAGCCGCCGAATACGAAGATCTGTCCGGGGAGGAAGGTCTCACCCTGGACTGCGTCGTTGTTGATGATCGAAGAAGCCATCGAGCCTATCGGTGATGACACAGAGGAACTCTCAATGAAAGCACCAATGTCGGTGTCAAAACCGGCGGATCTCGGGTAGGGGGTCCCGAACTGTGCGTCTAGGCGGATGGTAACAGGAGACAAGGGACACGATGTTTTACCCAGGTTCGGGGCCTCCTGATGGAGGTAAAACCCTACGTCCTGCTTGATTGATATTGATGATGTGGGTATTACAAGAGTAGATCTACCACAAGATCAAGGAGGCTAAACCCTAGAAGCTAGCCTATGGTATGATTGTTGTTCGTCCTACGGACTAAAGCCATCCGGTTTATATAGACACCGGAGAGGGCTAGGGTTACACAGAGTCGGTTACAATGGTAGGATATCTACATATCCGTATCGCCAAGCTTGCCTTCCACGCCAAGGAAAGTCCCATCCGGACACGGGACGAAGTCTTCAATCTTGTATCTTCATAGTCTTGGAGTCCGGCAGATGATGATAGTCCGGCTATCCGGACACCCCCTAGTCCAGGACTCCCTCAGCCACTGACCCCTTCTTCCTTGTTACCGTATGTAGTGTGGGCAGATCCGGCCTCCCACCGCATGCCTTGCCACATCCCGATGACCCTAAGATATAAGTTTCTTTGAAACCGTCATTACTCTAGCTGCAAGCGAATCTTTTTCAATTATGTAGTGGAATCTAGGTCTTGGTTCAAAGAGGAAAGAAGGGTGCGGTGGGGTGGAGCATGAATCTAGGACGTGGTTCAATGAGGAAAGGAGGGAGGTAAAGTAGTATAGACTGGCTATCTAGCCGCTTTGTTGGTCAAAAAGGGAAAAAAGGGGGTAACCCAGCACATACATCTATAAGGAACCGATCTCTTTGTTGAAATGGGAAAGAAACTGGGGGGTTGGGTAATTTGTGCAGGACTAGATTTGCTGCCCTCACATAGGAAAAAGGTTCAAAGAGAACAAATATGGGACCAATGCAGATATGCTGCTTGGCTACATACTCTGCATCACCCATTTATACGTGTGGATGCACATGGTGCTAGCATGTCCCATGTCCCATGTCCGATACAACTATTTTGCTGTTGTTAATCTAAGAATGCCACTGGAAAATTAGAGCAATGCCACTGTTAAAAGTAAATTACATTTTTAACGAATGTTGATTTAAGAGAATGTCTGTTAATATGAATCAATGCAACCATTTTAGAAATGTTACTGTCCTACTTTGTTTTCCATCAAAATAAGTTACTTCCTCTGTCCCATAATATAAGAATGTTTTTTACATTACACTAGTGTAAAAAATGTTCTTATATTATGGGACGGAGGGAGTATATGCTTATTTTTGTCATCGTATGTTTCATCCTCCTTCATTGGCCAGTAATTGTTTCCTTTTTGCCTCTGTTAAAACAGGGATGTCTGTTCAACTTGTTGCTATGGAGAACTTAATTGTCACATCAGCAACTTTTCTTGGTTTAGTTGAACTACACAAAACGAGATTGGATTTCCTATTCGTGTTGGCAGATTCGTAGGTGATCTTGTCAGCGTGATGAAAGGTCAGTACCTGCCTTCATCCACATGATCGTGCAGTGTGCTTTGAGATTCTGTGCTACTTGTATTGGTACTGTTTTAGGAGGATGTTGTGCCTTCATCCTCCTTTATTGGCTAGTAATTGATTCTTTTTTGCCTCTGTTAAAACATGGATATCTATTCAAGTTGTTGCTATTGCGACATTTTGCTTTGCTACACGAAATACTTATGATTTAAGAGTGTTTTCTGCAGTTCAACTTGAATGTCGCACTGGCAACTTTGCTTAATTTTGGTGGAACTGTACAAAAGGAGATCGAGATTTGTTTCAAGTCTTCCTCGCGAGTTGTTTCAAATCTTGGTCTCATCCACATGATGGTGCACTATGCTTTGAGATGTTGTGCTACTTGTATTGGTACTGTTTTGGATAAATGTTGAATTGAAGTTATTGAACTGCTGTCTTTTACCATTAAGTGAGCAAAAATTGAAGGAAATATGCCCTAGAGGCAATAATAAAGTTGTTATTTATATTTCCTTATATCATGATAAATGTTCATTATTCATGCTAGAATTGTATTAACCGGAAACTTAGTACATGTGTGAATACATAGACAAAACATAGTGTCCCTAGTATGCCTCTACTTGACTTGCTCGTTAATCAAAGATGGTTATGTTTCCTAACCATAGACATGTGTTGTCATTTGATGAACGAGATCAAATCATTAGGAGAATGATGTGATGGACATGACCCATCCGTTAGCTTAGCATTATGATCGTTATAGTTTCATTGCTACTGCTTTCTTCATGACTCATACATGTTCCTAAGCCTATGAGATTATGCAACTCCCGAATACCGGAAGAACACCTTGTGTGCTATCAAACGTCACAACGTAAATGGTTGATTATAAATATGCTCTACAGGTGTCTCCGAAGGTGTTTGTTGGGTTGGCATAGATCGAGATTAGGATTTGTCACTCCGTGTTTCGGAGAGGTATCTCTGGGCCCTCTCGGTAATGCTCATCACTATAAGCCTTGCAAGCATTGTGACTAATGAGTTAGTTGCAGAATGAAGTATTACGGAATGAGTAAAGAGACTTGACGGTAACGAGATTTAACTAGGTATTATGATACCAACGATCGAATCTTGGGCAAGTAACATACCGATGACAAAGGGAACAACGTATGTTGTTATGCGGTATGACCAATAAAGATCTTCATAGAATATGTAGGAGACAATATGAGCATCCAGGTTCCGCTATTGGTTATTGACTGGAGATGTGCCACGTTCATGTCTACATAGTTCTCGAACCCGTAGGATCCGCATGCTTAACGTTCAATGACGATATGTATTATGAGTTATGTGTTTTTGATGACCGAAGTTTGTTCGGAGTCCCGGATGAGATCACGATCATGACGAGGAGTCTCAAAATGGTCGATACATAAATATTGATATGTTGGACCATGTTATTCGGACACCGGAAGTGTTCTAGGAAGTTTCGGGTAAAATTGGAGTGCCGGAGGGGTTCCCGGAAACCCTCGGGGGAACTAATGGGCCACCATGGGCCTTAGTGGAGAGAGAGGAGGGCCGCAGGAGGGCTGCCCCCCCCTTGGGTCTGAATTGGACTAGGGGAAGGGGGCGGCACCCCCCTTTCCTACTCCCTCTCCCTCTCTTTCCTTCCCCCTCTCTTCCTTGGAGAGGAATCCTACTATGACTAGGAAGTCCTAGTAGGACTCCTCCTCTTTGGGCACGCCCCTTGGGCCGGCTGGCCTCCCCCTCCCTCCTTTATATACGGGGGCAGGGGACACCCTATAACACACAAGTTTCTCTTAACCGTGTGCGGTGCGCCCCTCCATAGTTACACACCTCGATCATACCATCGTAGAGCTTAGGCGAAGCCCTGCGCCGGTAACATCATCATCACCGTCGCCACGCCATCATGCTAACGGAACTCACCCTCGTCCTCAACTGGATCAAGAGTACCAGGGACGACATCGAGCTGAACGTGTGCCGAACGCGGAGGTGCCGTATGTTTGGTACTTGATCGGTTGGATCACGAAGAAGTTCGACTACATCAACCGCGTTATTGAAACGCTTTTGGTTTCGGTCTACTAGGGTACGTAGACACACTCTCCCCTCTCGTTGCTATGCATCACCTAGATAGATCTTGCATGATCATAGAATTTTTTTGAAATTACTGCGTTCCCCAACAGTTGCATCCGAGCCAGGTGAGGGAGTCCTGTATTAGGGGGTATCCGGACAGCCGGACTATATACTTTGGCCAGACTGTTGGACTATGAAGATACAAGATTGAAGACTTCGTCCCGTGTCCGGATGGGACTCTCCTTTGTGTGGAAGGCAATCTTGGTGATTCGGATGTTAGATCTCCTTCTCTGTAACCGACTCTGTGTAACCCTAGCCCCCTCGGGTGTCTATATAAACTGGAGGGTTTAGTCCGTAGGACAACAACAATCATAATCATAGGCTAGCTCTAGGGTTTAGCCTCTACGATCTCATGGTAGATCAACTCTTGTAATACTCATATCATCAAGATCAATCAAGCAGGAAGTAGGGTATTACCTCCATCGAGAGGGCCCGAACCTGGGTAAACATTGTGTCCCCAGCCTCCTGTTACCATTAGCCTTAGACGCACAGTTCGGGACCCCCTACCCGAGATCCGCCGGTTTTGACACCGAATTGGTGCTTTCATTGAGAGTTCCTCTGTGTCATCGCTACAAGGCTTGAAGGCTCCTTCAATCATTGGCAATAGTACGGTCCGGGTCCTCAGACAGATCTTCGTATTCGGCGGATTCACACTGCGGGCCAATTCACTTGGCCATCCGGAGCAGATCGATAGCTATGCCCCTGGCCATCAGGTCAGGTTCGGAAACTTAAACTACACGGCCGACATCCGCGGAGACTTGATCTTCGACGGGTTCGGGACCGTGGCAGGAGCGCCGAACGATCACGATGAGCATGACTTAGATCCGCCATCGGACAGTATTTGGGATATCACACCTGCTGTAGCTCCGAACTTTGAGCTGGAGCAGATCGTGCCATCCGAGGACGGGTGGATGGACTCCACCACGGAGGCTTCACACTCATCGACTTTGGAGCCGAACACAGACTCCACCCCTAAGGAAACCTGTGTCACCAAACCCTCGGACTTGTCTTCGAATGTTGGTTCCCGTCCGCGTGCATCCGCACCCATCGAATCTGATTGGGCACTGATCATGGAGTTCACCGCCGCGGATAGCTTTCAGCACTCGCCCTTTGGTGATGTGCTAAACTCTTTAAAGTCTCTCTCTTTGTCAGAAGACTCTTGGCTGAACTATGGCCGGCTCGAGTGGGATACGGAGGACGAAGAAATTCGCTGCCCACCCACCATCCACTTAATAGCCACTGTCGATGACTTAACCGACATGGTCGACTTTGACTCCGACTACATCGACGGTATGGACGTCGATGCAGGGGACGATCTGGGACCACTGCCCACGGGGCGCTGGACTACCACCTCATCATACGATATATACATGGTGGACACGCCTAAGGAGGACAACGGCGACAAAAAGGATGCAACGGAGGATAAACCCCCTGGGCAAAAGCCAAAGTGACGGCGCAGGCGCCGCTCTAAGTCCAGCCACAGTAAAAATAGCGACAACAGCGCAAGAAAAATTGACACCCCGGTCTACTCTAAGGGCAACAATGACCATACGGACCCAGCGATGGAGCAGGATGAGCCAGGTCATGATGAACATAGCCTCATCCGTTAGATTAGCATTGTGATCGCTACAGTTTCATTGCTACTGCTTTCTTCATGACTTATACATGTTCCTCAGACTATGAGATTATGCAACTCCCGAATACCGGAAGAACACCTTGTGTGAAATCAAACATCACCACGTAAATGGGTGATTATAAAGATGCTCTACAGGTGTCTTCGAAGGTGTTTGTTGGGTTGGCATAGATCGAGATTAGGATTTGTCACTCCGTGTTTCTGAGAGGTATCTCTGGGCCCTCTCGGTAATGCTCATCACTATAAGCCTTGCAAGCATTATGATTAATGAGTTAGTTGCGGGATGAAGTATTACGGAACGAGTAAAGACACTTGTCGGTAACGAGATTGAACTAGGTATGATGGTACCCACTATCGAATCTTGGGCAAGTAACATACTGATGACAAAGGGAAAAACATATGTTGTTATGCGGTTTGACAGATAAAGATCTTCGTAGAATATATAGGAGCCAATATGAGCATCCAGGTTCCGCTATTGGTTATAGACCGGAGATGTGTCATGGTCATCTCTACATAGTTCTCGAACACATAGGGTCCGCACGCATAACGTTCGATGACGATATGTATTATGAGTTATGTGTTTTTGATGACCGAAGTTTGTTCGGAGTCTCAGATGAGATCACGAACGTGACGAAGAGTCTCGAAATGGTTGAGACATAAAGATTGATATATTGGACCATGTTATTCAGACACAAGAAGTGTTCCGAGAAGTTTCGGGTAAACCCGGAGTGCCGGAGGGGTTACCGGAACCCCCCGAGGCGAACTAATGGGCCACCATGGGCCTTAGTGGAGATATAGGAGGGCCGCGGGAGGGCTGGACGCGTCCCCCACCTTGGGTCCGAATTGGACTAGGGGAAGGGGGCGGCGCCCCCCTTTCCTACTCCCTCTCCCTCTCTTTGCTTCCCCCTCTCTTCCTTGGAGAGGAATCCTACTAGGACTAGGAAGTCCTAGTAGGACTCCTCCTCTTTTGGCGCGCCCCTAGGGCCGGCCGGCCTCCCCCTTCCTCCTTTATAAACGGAAGCAGGGGGCACCCTAGAACACACAAGTTTCTCTTAACCATGTGCGGTGCCCCCCTCCACAGTTACACACCTCGATCATACCATCGTAGAGCTTAAGCGAAGCTCTACGCCGGTAACATCATCATCACCATCGCCACACCGCCATGCTGACACACCCTCGTCCTCAACTAGATCAAGAGTACTAGGGATGTCATCGAGCTGAACGTGTGCTGAACGTGGAGGTGTCGTACGTTTGGTACTTGATCGGTTGGATCGCGAAGAAGTTCGAGTACATCAACCGCGTTATTGAAACACTTCCTCTTTCGGTCTACGAGGGTACGTGGACACACTCTCCCCTCTCGTTGCTATGCATCACCTAGATAGATCTTGCATGATCGTAGGAAATTTTTGAAATTACTGTGTTCCCCAACAAAAATTGTTCCAAGCCAGACATGATGCTTGTTGCTTTCTTACAAAAAACTCTGTATCACCCCCTTTTTAAGTAGATGGAAGCACATGGTGTTGTTGCACCCACTCTCTCCTGGAACTATGTATGCTTTTTGTTAATCTAATATCGCTGGTAAAATTAAGAAATGCCACTCTCAGAATCAACTACTTAATCTTAGTTCAAAACTGCAACACTTGTTAGGGATCGGCGGGTGTACCATTTTTGTTAGGGATCGGCCGGAGTACATGTTTAAAAAATGTATTGTTGAGATAATGTCTCTATTAATGTATCGGTTATAGTGTTTTACAAGTGGATCATGCTTTTTAGTTCTTTCTACATGTTTAACCAAGGTATTGTTAAGATAATGTCTCTGTTAATATGAATCAGTTGCATTGTTTTAGGAATGGTACTTTTCTGCTTTGTCATTTTTATTCATGTTGAAACAAGGCATTGTTAAGATAATGTGTCCGTTATATGAATGAAGCACACTTTTTGAGAATTGCTACTCTCTGCCTTTGTTTCCCATTAATATAAGGTAGTTGTTTTTTCTTCTGGGAGTATAATTCATCAATCATTATTTCTCAGTAATTTTTCCCTTATACCTATTGTTGCATACAGGGATATCAAGGGGCTGTTTGGTTCTTGCCTGTGTGAGCCTTGCCAATCGGTTTTATTTCAACTTTGATTTTAGTTGAACTGCACAAAAGAGCCAATGTGTTTAAGGCAAACTGTTGCATTATTGGGCCCAGTTGGTCTTTCCACTTTGCAGAAAGAAGCAGTCACTATTTGTGCTACATTACACAAGGAATGATCGAGAAGCTTTACAGACTATTAGTAGATGCTAGTGACATGACTAGTCTGCTGAGATCATTGGAAACTCAACAACACATGGAGTGCAAAATTCACTCCATAATTAAAGGTATGACCAAGTCAGATGCCGATGCAGCTGTAATAAACAAAGTCAGTATCGGCCTTCGTCCACATGTTCAAGAAAAAGAACTCTGTCCAGCAGAATACTACCTTTAAGAATAGTAAGATGAAAGACAAAAGGAGAGATGGCTGCTTTAGTTTTGGTTCAGAGGAACACTGGCAAACAAGTGCCCAAACAAGTACAAGAAGCCAGGATAGGACTCCAAGTCTGTCAATGTCACTCTAAGCAACAATGATGGGGCATCTGGGTATCGTAATCTGTTTAACGTACTTTCCATTTGTCAGTCCACCAACTGGTGGGTTGACACTGGGGCCATTATTCATGTGTGTGGTGATGTGTCTTTGTCTTCTTGCAGCATATAAATACGAAATCCATAGGGATGCTCAGCTTGATTTTAGTGGAACTGCACAAAATGTTGAGATGGTTCATGTCCTCCATAATACTTCATCATGCACAATACATCGAAAGGTTCTCTAATCATTTGTCGTCACCTTGAGCCACTAGACTATCAGCTGACAAACTGATGAAAAACCCTGCCCATTCCACAATCATAGGCATTACATATTTTGAATGGGAAAAGCTTGTCAAAGTTTAATCATTGATGTTAGCAAGAAGACATTAGTTTAACATATTGGAATTGGAAAACCTTGTCAAATTTTGCTCATTGATGTTAGCCAGAAGACATGCATTTGATTTTTTTGAGTGGGACGCCCTTTACTGTGAGCAGTGTCGTTCGTTTTTTCCTATTCCTGTGTTCAGTTTAGAAGTAAATAGTTACTATGCTGAGATGCATAGTCACATGAATGTTGACTTATGTAAGGTATTTTAAGAGTTTATTCTGAATGTTGTCTATGTAATACCAGGCCTTGTGTGTTTGATCGCAAAGTTGAGTTTGGCATGTTGTGCATGCGGCATCACAAGATGTTCACCGTGCCTCCTGAGAATAATGCTTCGTATTGTTTTGCATGTTGATCTAATGCCAGTGATTTGCATGTTAAGAAGATCATCCTCTTCTGCTGTTTCTATGCTTAAGAAGTTCATCGTCTTATGTTTCATTCATAGCCTATACGACACTTAGGGTAGGTTAGAGGTGAAACCATATGATCTTCTGACCAACTCATCATCTTAGGTCGTGATTGGATCATCGTTTTCCAACTAAAACCTCTTGTAAATCTGACTCTTGTAAATAAAAGCAGATGGTCTCGGGCGAAGCGCTTGGTTGGTCGATTACGACTAGTAAAATATACACTGGTCTCTCAAATTACATGTGTAACCCGCCGGTTTTACTTACAGACCTCGGGCCCTCGGTTTCATTACGCATGTAAGTTATGCGTTGTTTCCGATGACAAGTAAATTACACTTGTATCTTAATACAAGTGTGAAATAAACCAGAGCTCCCAAGCGCGGCCTTACCGTTTCATGTCGTCTCAGTTTCTCGAAGGTGCTCATAGGTGTCCGATGATCCTGGCTTCCTGAATGAGCAACAGGCACTGTATCAGACCATCTGTAGGGCCCGCGAGGCCCTCTCCATCGTCCTTCAAGTTGTTGTGCTCGCGGTGGCGACGAGCATTCTCAACATGGTCAACGAACATGAGGATTCAGAAGATGACTTTATTTTGACTTGATGACAGTAGGGACCCACTAGGGCCATAGCTGTACGTACGTAACTGCCTCCTTATTATGTACAACTATATTTTTTCCCTTCCTCCTAGTTTCCTGACATCACGGTCCCACACCATTGTCAACCTATGTAGTCAATAAATGAGAGAATTGCATAAGGATCGGCCGGCAGCTAGGACCAAGCAGCTCGAGCAGTATTTGTGTTTTTGAGGTGTGAGCACTGCAGAGTTTTTCTTGAGCGATGTTTTCGTTCTTGTTCAGAGGAGAGTAGGTATTAACTGGGCGGGCTGTGGCCCGTCTAGCGCAGGCTAGATATCCAGCCCAGATATTAATTTTTTTAATCTGAATATGGCTAGCCCAACTATACTTTTTTTTTGAGGAATACCCAGGCAAGGTCAACTTGTTATTCTCCGCCCCGCTAGGCTGCAAATCTTTTCTAGGAGGGATGCATTAGGCTTAACAGGAAAATGGGCTTTAAGAAATAATAAATGGGATGTAATTATACAAACTGGGCAGTAACTATAAAAAATGCACCAAACACGTAATTAGTTTACAAAATATTATTTTTGGATTTTGAAAATTTTAATTTCATTAATTGTTGCGCGCGCAATGTTTCGTTGGATTTTTACGTAATACAAATTTATATTGAAATTGTATTTAATCTGACTAGAAATTTCGGGATAAAAATATTTCGGATCCCATCAAAATGTCAGAAATTTTATTGAATTCTGTTTTGAACGGTTAGCTGAAATTATTAATCATTGTCCTAGCTAGAAAATGGGTTGTACTTTTAACAAACTGTAAATGGGCTGTAGTAAATTCCATTAGAATTCAAAAATGGGCTGTACATTCTTACAAATCGCAAATGGGCTATAAGTTCTCTGCCACACACTTGTGGGCCTACTAAGTTGACGCGTCCCCTAAAAAAAGTAAGTTGACGCGTATGCAAGGCTTTGTCAACTTATAGTCAACACACGGTTCTAGCAGTAGTGGTCGTTGGATGTCGATGCAACGGATGTCGTGCTTCTTCTTCAATCTCGGATATTCTAGCTTCAGCTGCCCAAAAAATGATTCCTCCCACTGACATCTGGGGCGCACCGTTTTGGAGGCCTACTAAGTTGACGCGTACCAAGGGCTTTATCAACTTAGTTAATAGAAACGATTCTAGCTGCAGTAACCGTACGATTTCCATCCAACGGCCGTCGTGCTTCTTCAACCTCTGGTCCTCTTGCTCCAACCGCACAAAGCAGCGCCGGTCGTGCCGCCTGCTCCTGCCTCCAGTGGTCGGCTGTGTTGCCGTGGAGGCCTCACTGACCCTACTACTCCCACCGCTGGCCAGGCCATCCCTCCACTCACCAACACCCCCTGTTATTCTGCGGCGATGGCAGCCTCACAACGAAGCTGAACCAGTGAACCCTCATACTCCTCTCCACGTGGACATCCACTGTCGCGTCTTCCTCGACTCCCCGTCGTCCCTTCCTAGGCCTCACCATCGTCCACCGCCTTGGTGCTCTCGGCGCGGCATGGTCAAGGAATGGCTTCCATCAGACGTGGACTGTACGTGGAGAGGCTGACAGCTGGGTCCATGGACGCACACAAGGAAATGGCCCCTTATTACGTGCAAAATAATGATTCCTCCACCTGACATCTGGGACCCATCGGAAGGGCCTCTGTATTTCGCGAAAAAAATGTTCCCCCCGCTGACAGGTCGGACCCACCAGCTATATCTTCACACGCAAGGAAGTGCCTCCTTATTACGCACAAAAAAATGAATACTCCCCCTGCTAGCTAGGACCCAACATAGTGGGAGGATGACTTGTGTGTTGGGGAACGTTGCAAAAAATAAAAAATTTCCTACGGTTTCACCAAGATCCATCTATGAGTTCATCTAAGCAACGAGCAAAAGGAGAGATGCATCTACATACCACATTGTAGATCGCGAGCTGAAGCGTTCAAAAGAACGGGGTTGAGGTAGTGGTTCTCGTCGTGATCCTATCACTGGAGATCCTAGCGCCGAACGGACGGCACCTCCGCGTTCAACACACGTACGGTCAGCGTGACGTCTCCTCCGTCTTGATCCAGCGAGGGGGAAGGAGAGGTTGATGATGATCCAGCAGCACGACCGCGTGGTGGTGGATGCAGCAGAACTTCGGCAGGGCTTCGCCAAGCTGCTGCGGGAGGAGGACGAGGTGTAGCAGGGGGAGGGAGGCACCAAGACACAAGGGTTCGGCTGCCCTCCCCCCTGCTCTCCTTTATATAGGCCCCCAGGGGGGGCTCCGGCACTGGGAGATGCAATCTCCCAAGGGGGCGGCGGCCAGGGGGGTGGAGTGCCCCCCAAGGCAAGTGGTGCGCCCCCCCCCCCCCACCTAGGGTTTCCAACCCTAGGCGCAGGGCGGCCCAAGGGGGACGCACCAGCCCACTAGGGGCTTGTTCCCCTCCCACTTCAGCCCACGGGGCCCTCCGGGATAGGTGGCCCCACCCGATGGACCCCCGGGACCCTTCCGGTGGTCCCGGTATAATACCGGGTGACCCCGAAACTTTCCCGATGGCCGAAACAGCACTTCCTATATAGTTTTCTTTACCTCCTGACCATTCCGGAACTTTCCGTGACGTCCGGGATCTCATCCGGGACTCCGAACAACATTCGGTTTGCTGCATACTCATATTCATACAACCCTAGCGTCACCGAACCTTAAGTGTGTAGACCCTACGGGTTCGGGAGAAATGCAGACATGACCGAGACGGCTCTCCGGTCAATAACCAACAGTGGGATCTGGATACCCATGTTGGCTCCCACATACTCCTCGATGATCTCATCGGATGAACCACGATGTTGAGGATTCAAGCAACCCCGTATACTATTCCCTTTGTCAGACGGTATGTTACTTGCCCGAGACTCGATCGTCGGTATCCCCATACCTCGTTCAGTCTCGTTACCGGCAAGTCACTTTACTCGTACCGTAATGCATGATCCCGTGACCAGACACTTGGTCACTTTGAGCTCATTATGATGATGCACTACCGAGTGGGCCCAGTGATACCTCTTCGTAACACGGAGTGACAAATCCCAGTCTTGATCCGTGTCAACCCAACAGACACTTTCGGAGATACCTGTAGTGCACCTTTATAGTTACCCAGTTACATTGTGACGTTTGGTACACCCAAAGCACTCCTGCGGTATCCGGGAGTTTCATGATCTCATGGTCTAAGGAATAGATACTTGACATTGGAAAAGCTCTAGCAAAACGAACTACACGATCTTGTGCTATGCTTAGGATTGGGTCTTGTCCATCACCTCATTCTCCTAATGACGTGATCCCGTTGTCAATGACATCTAATGTCCATAGTCAGGAAACCATGACTATCTGTTGACCAACGAGCTAGTCAACTAGAGGCTTACTAGGGACGTGTTGTGGTCTATGTATTCACACGTGTATTACGATTTCCGGATAATACAATTATAGCATGAATAAAATACAATTATCATGAACAAGGAAATATCATAATAATCCTTTTATTATTGCCTCTAGGGCATATTTCCAATAGTCTCCCACTTGCACTAGAGTCAATAATCTAGTTACATTGTGATGAATCGAACACCCATAGAGTTCTGGTGCTGATCATGTTTTGCTCGCGGAAGAGGTTTAGTCAACGGATCTGCGACATTCAGATCCGTATGCACTTTGCAAATTTCCATGTCTCCATCTTGAACGTTTTCACGAATGGAGTTGAAGCGACACTTGATGTGCCTGGTCTTCTTGTGAAACCTGGGCTCCTTGGCAAGGGCAATAGCTCCAGTGTTGTCACAGAAGAGTTTGATCGGCCCCAACGCATTGGGTATGACTCCTAGGTCGGTGATGAACTCCTTCACCCAAATTGCTTCATGCACTGCCTCCGAGGCTGCCATGTACTCCGCTTCACATGTAGATCCCGCCACGACGCTCTGCTTGCAGCTGCACCAGCTTACTGCCCCACCATTCAACATATACACGTATCCGGTTTGTGACTTCGAGTCATCCAGATCTGTGTCGAAGCTAGCGTCGATGTAACCCTTTACGACGAGCTCTTCGTCACCTCCATAAACAAGAAACATGTCCTTTGTCCTTTTCAGGTACTTCAGGATATTCTTGACCATTGTCCAGTGTTCCTTGCCGGGGTTACTTTGGTACCTTTCTACCAAACTTACGGCAAGGTTTACATCAGGTCTGGTACATAGCATGGCATACATAATAGATCCTATGGCTGAGGCATAGGGGATGACACTCATGTCTTCTTTATCTTTGGCCGTGGTCGGGCATTGAGCCGAGCTCAATCTCACACCTTGCAATACAGGCAAGAACCCTTTCTTGGACTGATCCATTTTGAACTTCTTCAAAACCTTATCAAGGTATGTGCTTTGTGAAAGACCTATGAGGCGTCTCGATCTATCCCTATAGATCTTGATGCCTAATATGTAAGCAGCTTCTCCAAGGTCCTTCATTGAAAAACACTTATTCAAGTAGGCCTTAATGCTGTCCAAGAATTCTATATCATTTCCCATCAAAAGTATGTCATCTACATATAATATGAGAAATGCTACAGAGCTCCCACTCACTTTCTTGTAAACGCAAGCTTCTCCATAAGTCTGCAGAAACCCAAACGCTTTGATCATTTCATCAAAGCGAATGTTCCAACTCCGAGATGCTTGCACCAGCCCATAAATGGATCGCTGGAGCTTGCACACTTTGTTAGCATTCTTAGGATCGACAAAACCTTCCGGCTGCATCATATACAGCTCTTCCTTAAGATAATCGTTAAGGAATGCCGTTTTGACGTCCATCTGCCATATCACATAATCATAGTATGCGGCAATTGCTAACATGATTCGGATGGACTTAAGCTTCGCTACAGGAGAGAAAGTCTCATCGTAGTCAACCCCTTGAACTTGTCGATAACCCTTAGCAACAAGTCGAGCTTTATAGATGGTGACATTACCATCCACGTCCGTCTTCTGCTTAAAGATCCATTTGTTTTCTATCGCTCGCCGATCATCGGGAAAGTCAGTCAAAGTCCATACTTTGTTTTCATACATGGATTCTATCTCGGATTGCATGGCTTCTAGCCATTTGTTGGAATCTGGTCCCACCATCGCTTCTTCATAGTTCGAAGGTTCACCGTTGTCTAACAACATGATTTCCAGGACAGGGTTGCCATACCACTCTGGTGTGGAACGTGTCCTTGTGGACCTACGAAGTTCAGTAGCAACTTGATCCAAAGTACCTTGATCATCATCTTTAATTTCCTCTCCAGTTGGTGTAGGCACCACAGGAACATTTTCCTGAGCTGCACTACTTTCCGGTTCAAGAGGTAGTACTTCATCGAGTTCTACTTTCCTCCCACTTACTCCTTTCGAGAGAAATTCTTTTTCCAGAAAGAATCCGTTCTTGGCAACAAAGATCTTGCCTTCGAATCTAAGGTAGAAGGTATACCCAATGGTTTCTTTGGGGTATCCTATGAAGACGCATTTTTCCGACTTGGGCTCAAGCTTTTCAGGTTGAAGTTTCTTGACATAAGCATCGCGTCCCCAAACTTTTAGAAACGACAGCTTAGGTTTCTTCCCAAACCATAATTCATACGGTGTCGTCTCAACGGATTTAGACGGTGCCCTATTTAAAGTGAATGTAGCTATCTCTAGAGCGTATCCCCAAAATGATAGCGGTAAATCGGTAAGAGACATCATAGATCGCACCATATCCAATAGAGTGCGATTACGACGTTCGGACACACCGTTATGCTGAGGTGTTCCAGGCGGCGTGAGTTGTGAAACGATTCCACATTTTCTTAAGTGTGTACCAAATTCGTGACTTAAATATTCTCCTCCACAATCCGATCGTAGGAATTTTATCTTTCGGTCACGTTGATTCTCTACTTCATTCTGAAATTCCTTGAACTTTTCAAAGGTCTCAGACTTGTGTTTCATCAAGTAGACATACCCATATCTACTCAAGTCATCAGTGAGAGTGAGAACACAACTATATCCTCCGCGAGCCTCAACGCTCATTGGACCACACACATCAGTATGTATGATTTCCAATAAGTTGGTTGCTCGCTCCATAGTTCCGGAGAACGGAGTCTTGGTCATTATGCCCATAAGGCATAGTTCACATGTGTCAAATGATTCATAATCGAGAGACTCTAAAAGTCCATCAGTATGGAGCTTCTTCATGCGCTTGACACCAATGTGACCAAGGCGGCAGTGCCACAAGTATGTGGGACTATCGTTATCAACTTTACATCTTTTGGTATTCACACTATGAATGTGTGTAACATTGCGTTCAAGATTCATTAAGAATAAACCATTGACCATCGGGGCATGACCATAAAACATAACTCTCATATAAATAGAACAACCATTATTCTCAAATTTAAATGAGTAGCCATCTCGCATCAAACGAGATCCAGATACAATGTTCGTGCTCAAACTTGGCACTAAATAAAAATTATTGAGGTTTAAAACTAATCCCGTAGGTAAATGTAGAGGTAGCGTGCCGACGGCGATCACATCGACCTTGGAACCATTCCTGACGCGCATCGTCACCTCGTCCTTCGCCAGTCTCCGCTTATTCTGCAGCTCCTGCTGTGAGTTGCAAATATGAGCAACGGCACCGGTATCAAATACCCAGGAGTTACTACGAGTGCTGGTAAGGTACACATCAATTACATGTATATCACATATACCTTTAGTGTTGCCGGCCTTCTTGTCCGCTAAGTATTTGGGGTAGTTCCGCTTCCAGTGACCCTTCCCTTTGCAATAAAAGCACTCAGTCTCAGGTTTGGGTCCATTCTTTGACTTCTTCCCGGCAACTGGCTTACCGGGCGTGGCAACATCTTTGCCGTCCTTCTTGAAGTTCTTCTTACCCTTGCCCTTCTTGAACTTAGTGGTCTTATTGACCATCAACACTTGATGTTCTTTCTTGATTTCAACCTCTGCTGACTTCAGCATTGAGAATACTTCAGGAATGGTCTTCACCATCCCTTGCATATTGTAGTTCAACACAAAGCTCTTGTAGCTCGGTGGGAGCGACTGAATGATTCTGTCAATGACCGCCTCGTCCGGGAGGTTGATCTCCAGCTGGGACAGGCGGTTGTGCAACCCAGACATTTTGAGTATCTGCTCACTGACAGAACTGTTTTCCTCCATCTTACAACTATAGAACTTGTCGGAGACTTCATATCTCTCGACCCGGGCATGAGGTTGGAAAACCATTTTCAGCCCCTCGAACATCTCATATGCTCCGTGTTTCTCAAAATGCTTTTGGAGCCCCGGTTCTAAGCTGTAAAGCATGTCGCACTGAACAAGGGAGTAATCATCAGCACGTGATTGCCAAGTGTTCATAACGTCTTGGTTCTCTGGGATGGGTGCTTCACCTAGCGGTGCATCTAGGACATAATCTTTCTTGGCTGCTATGAGGATGATCCTCAGGTTCCGGACCCAGTCCGAATAGTTGCTGCCATCATCTTTCAGCTTGGTTTTCTCTAGGAACGCGTTGAAGTTCATGTTGACATGAGCGTTGGCCATTTGATCTACAAGACATATTTTGCAAAAGTTTTAGACTAAGTTCATGATAATTAAGTTCATCTAATCAAATTATTTAATGAACTCCCACTCAGATTAGACATCCCTCTAGTCATCTAAGTGTTACATGATCCGAGTCGACTAGGCCATGTCCAATCATCACGTGAGACGGACTAGTCATCATCGGTGAACATCTCCATGTTGATCGTATCTTCCATACGACTCATGTTCGACCTTTCGGTCTCTTGTGTTCCGAGGCCATGTCTGTACATGCTAGGCTCGTCAAGTTAACCCTAAGTGTTCTGCATGTGTAAATCTGTCTTACACCCATTGTATGTGAACATAAGGATCTATCACACCCGATCATCACGTGGTGCTTCGAAACGACGAACTTTAGCAATGGTGCACAATTAGGGGGAACACTTTCTTGAAATTATTATAAGGTATCATCTTATTTACTACCGTCGTTCTAAGTAAACAAGATGCATAAAACATAATAAACATCACATGCAATTATATAGTAGTGACATGATATGGCCAATATCATATAGCTCCTTCGATCTCCATCTTCGGGGCTCCATGATCATCTTTGTCACTGGCATGACACCATGATCTCCATCATCATGATCTCCATCATTGTGTCTTCATGAAGTTGTCATGCCAACGACTACTTCTACTTCTATGGCTAACGCGTTTAGCAATAAAGTAGAGTAATTTACATGGCGTTCTTCAATGACACGCAGGTCATACAAAAATAAACACAACTCCTATGGCTCCTGCTGGTTGTCATACTCATCGACATGCAAGTCGTGATTCCTATTACAAGAACATGATCTCATACATCACAATATATCATTCATCATTCATCACAACTTCTGGCCATATCACATCACATGACAATTGCTGCAAAAACAAGTTAGACGTCCTCTAATTGTTGTTGCATCTTTTACGTGGCTGCAATTGGGTTCTAGCAAGAACGTTTTCTTACCTACGAATAACCACAACGTGATTTTTGTCAACTTCTATTTACCCTTCATAAGGACCCTTTTCATCTAATCCGCTCCAACTAAAGTAGGAGAGATAGACACCCGCTAGCCACCTTATGCAACTAGTGCATGTCAGTCGGTGGAACCTGTCTCACATAAGCGTACGTGTAAGGTCGGTCCGGGCCGCTTCATCCCACAATACCGCTGAAGCAAGAAAAGACTAGTAGTGGCAAGCAAGTTGACAAGATCTACGCCCACAACAAAATTGTGTTCTACTCGTGTAATAGAGAACTACGCATAGACCTAGCTCATGATGCCACTGTCGGGGAACGTTGCAGAAAATAAAAATTTTCCTATGGTTTCATCAAGATCCATCTATGAGTTCATCTAAGCAACGAGCGAAAGGAGAGATGCATCTACATACCACTTTGTAGATCGCGAGCGGAAGTGTTCAAAAGAACGGGGTTGAGGTAGTCGTTCTCGTCGTGATCCTATCACCGGAGATCCTAGCGCCGAACGGACGGCACCTCCGCATTCAACACACGTACGGTCAGCGTGACGTCTCCTCCGTCTTGATCCAGCAAGGGGGAAGGAGAGGTTGATGATGATCCAGCAGCACAACGGCGTGGTGGTGGATGCATCAGAACTCCGGCAGGGCTTCGCCAAGCTGCTGCGAGAGGAGGACGAGGTGTAGCAGGGGGAGGGAGGCGCCAAGACACAAGGGTTCGGCTGCCCTCCCCCCTGCCCTCCTATATATAGGCCCCCAGGGGGGCGCCGGCCCTGGGAGATGCAATCTCCCAAGGGGACGGCGGCCAGGGGGGTGGAGTGCCCCCCAAGGCAAGTGGTCCGCCCCCCCCCCCCACGTAGGGTTTCCAACCCTAGGTGCAGGGGGGGCAAGGGGGGGCGCACCAGCCCACTAGGGGCTGGTTCCCCTCCCACTTCAGCCCATGGGGCCCTCCGGGATAGGTGGCCCCACCCGGTGGACCCCCGGGACCCTTCCGGTGGTCCCGGTACAATACCGGGTGACCCCGAAACTTTCCCGATGGCCGAAACAGCACTTCCTATATAGTTTTCTTTACCTCCTGACCATTCTCGTGATGTCCGGGATCTCATCTGGGACTCCAAACAACATTCGGTTTGCTTCATACTCATATTCATACAACCCTAGCGTCACCGAACCTTAAGTGTGTAGACCCTACGGGTTCGGGAGAAATGCAGACATGACCGAGACGGCTCTCCGGTCAATAACCAACAGCGGGATCTGGATACCCATGTTGGCTCCCACATACTCCTCGATGATCTCATCGGATGAACCACGATGTCGAGGATTCAAGCAACCTCGTATACTATTCCCTTTGTCAGACGGTATGTTACTTGCCCGAGACTCGATCGTCGGTATCCCAATACCTCGTTCAGTCTCATTACCGGCAAGTCACTTTACTCGTACCGTAATGCATGATCTCGTGACCAGACACTTGGTCACTTTGAGCTCATTATGATGATGCACTACCGAGTGGGCCCAGTGATACCTCTCCGTCACACGGAGTGACAAATCCCAGTCTTGATCCGTGTTAACCCAACAGACACTTTCGGAGATACCTGTAGTGCACCTTTATAGTCACCCAGTTACGTTGTGACGTTTGGTACACCCAAAGCACTCCTACGGTATCCGGGAGTTACACAATCTCATGGTCTAAGGAAGAGATACTTGACATTGGAAAAGGTCTAGCAAAACGAACTACACGATCTTGTGCTATGCTTAGGATTGGGTTTTGTCCATCACCTCATTCTCCTAATGACGTGATCCCGTTGTCAATGACATCTAATGTCCATAGTCAGGAAACCATGACTATCTGTTGACCAACGAGCTAGTCAACTAGAGGCTTACTAGGGACGTGTTGTGGTCTATGTATTCACACGTCTATTACGATTTCCGGATAATACAATTATAGCATGAATAAAAGACAATTATCATGAAAAAGGAAATATAATAATAATCCTTTTATTATTGCCTCTAGGGCATATTTCCAACATTGTGGGCCTACTAAGTTGACGGGGACGGAGGGCTTTGTCAACTTAGTCAATATGAACAATTCTAGCTCTAGTGACCGTATGGTGTCCATCCAACGGCCGTAGTGCTTCTTCAACCTCTGGTCTTCTTGCTCCAGCCACCCAAAGCAGCGCCGGTCGTGCTGCCTGCTCCTACCTCCCGTGGCCGGCTGTGCTACTGCGGAGGCCTCATCGCCCCCTACTACTCCCACCACTGGCCAGGCCATCCCTTCACACACCCACACCCCCTGTTATTCTGCGGCGACGCAATCCTCACACCAAAGACGAACCAGTGAGCCCTCGTACTCCTCTCCGCGTAGGCATCCACTATCGTGTCTTCCCCAGCTCCGCTTCATCCCCTTCCTAGGCCTCGCCGTCGTCCACCGCCCTGGTGCTCTTAGCGTGGCATGGTCAACGTGGTCAAGGAACGACTTCCATCAGAAGAGTATTGTACGTGGAGGGGCTGACAGCTGGGTCCACGGCCGCAGCAAGGAAGTGCCTGCTTATTACGCAGAAAATAATGATTCCTCCACCTGACAGCAGGGACCCACCGGACGGGCCACCGTATTTTGCAAAAAAACCGTTTCCCCCTGACTGCTGGGACTCACCAGCTACATCTTCGCACACAAGGAAGTGCGTCCGAGCAAAAAAAACAATTTGCCCCCTGACTGTTGGGACCCACCAGCTACATCTTCGCACACAAGGAAGTGCCTGACAGTCGGGACCCACCTGGTCAAAGCGTATGTAGCGTTGCCATTCTGGTCGTGAATGTGTATGTATATATTGGTCGATGTAGAGGCGCGCACGTGTGCTAGTAGAGGCGTGCACGTAGCATGTACACGTACATAGCGGCCAGGGTGCAAGAAAGTAAATATGACACATACGTACATACGGGCGAGGTCTCAAACGCCTACTCGCGCATACGTATGGCCAGGGCTCGTGTACATGGCTGGGTCGGAACAGAGAAATTGCGTCGTCGTTGTGTTCATGGGGAGCCAACCGGCTGGGTCGGACACTACTAGGGAAAAGCCTAGCAGTAGCGTGCATATTAGGTGTATCAGTAGCGCGGGGTGCCACGCTACTGATACGGTGCTACAGCTAACGTGTAGTAGTAGTGTGTGGTGAACCACACTACTGCTATACATGGTTAGCAGCAGCGGGCTTTTGGGCAACTCGCTGCTGCTAATATCTGCAGCGCTTTAGTTCAGGAGGCGCTACTGGTAAGGATGCGCTGCTGCTAACTCTACTTCCCTCGCTACTGTTAGTTTTATTAGTTTTTTCCCTGCATATTTGTTTTGTATATGAACATGCTTTATACAATAATCTTTAGCATCATACTCATACAAATGTAATCATAGCATCAAATCATGTCATCAGCATAATCATCATCCAACACAAAGTGGTCTCTCGTCATCATCTCGAAAATAGCGATACAAGTTCTTGCAACTACATCGTCATCCATCTAAACAATGATATACACGAGAAGAGCTATCACTATGAGTGAGAGCGGAACTATGAAGTACATGAGTTCGTACCCCTCTCTTGCACTAGCGTGAACCTAAACTAACTACTGGCTGTCGCTCGAAAACGGAAAACGGGTACACCTGGGCCTGACACTCCGGCCACTCGTCGTATACTCATGGCATAGCACTTCTTCAACATCAATGATCTATGCACCTTCATCATCACATGAGTTGATGATATGCAACATATCTAGTTGAGAAACAGAAAGAGACAGACTTGGCAAAAACAGAAGCAACATATCATAAGCATAAATAACAAAGTTCATCGTACCCAAAATGCCCTAAGTAGAGTGATCTTCGCTACTTGAGGAGGACAGTTTAATTACATCACAAATAAAGTTTCGCCGTGCATAACTCAAAGTTTCGTCATACATAAAGTATGGACTAAACAGACACATTGTCATATATCGGCAATCACTCAAGCATGTCATGCCATCCATCCAAGTCAGGGACATAGTCCCCGAGCTTAGTGAAAGGCTTCAGGTCGAGATGCTGAGCTGCTACGCGTGTTCGGACGTCTTGCCACAACATTTCCCCTTCCTCGTAGAACAACCCTGTTTTTTCGAGGACCTCCTTCATGATGATTTGGGCAAGTTCATGATGGATGCGATAGAACTTAGCTCGAAGCCGATGATCGTCGATATCTCCTACGGTCCTAGCCCATTGCAGAATATTGGCATCCCCGGCTGTAGGTGACATGCGAAGGTTCTACCTATCCCATCTATACTCCAGCATTTGGTGTATGACATAGAATCCATCATTAAGACTATCACTCGATCGCTGGATGCAGCAAAAGTCGGTCTTATGGCCGAAGGCGGCCATGTCGTTCCTAGTATTCTTGATCTTGACCTCTCCACCCCATACGCCGTAGAAAAAGATAGCCCTCTCGAGAATAGACTTGATGTGGGTGTAATCCTTTTTTAATGTTCTTCGAGGAGTCCAAGTAAAGAGCATGGGAGTATCGGGGGTAAAGGATGATGACGACGGCACGCCCATTGCTGCACAAAATAGTTACACCTCAAATTAATTAGCCTCCATCGTGCAAATGAATGATTGAAATCGAAGGAAGGATATCCATGCAGATGACTTGCAGGGGATTATAAGGCACGAGAATCGTCTCCTTGTCTTTATTGGTGAGCATGAAATTGACGAGGTAGTCCCTCGCGTATTCACGGTGCTCTACGCAGACTGCCAAGAAGATCTCATGCATGAAGTACGGGTCAGCAACACAGATATAAGGTATCTGCTCAATCCCGATGATGCAGTTTATGTACAAGGCATAAAGGCGGACAAACATAAAATCCAACTTCTTCAAGTGAAACATGTCTAAGATGTAATCGAATCGAAGGAAGAACTTCTCCGTGGGGATTGTGTCGACCTACAACCTTTGTCGCGGCACGTTAACCACGTAGAGTGGGTATCCTGGATTTTTCGAGGCGATTAGGCTTTTCTCTCTTCGCAGCACATCGTCATCAAGTCTCCTTAAATCGCCTAATCACCTAATCAAGTCTCCGATGGCCTGTATCGATGCCTTAGGTAGGATTGGTTCACTGGCGATATGGTATTTCGCCGCACCGAGGACAGGTATACGGTCTTGAACCCGAGGCTGTAGAGGCGACTGGATCATAGCAGCAACTTTATTACTGCCTTTCCTCGCTCTCTTTCGATGCTTCTTTGGTGGAAGGTCGTCTACAGTATGTTCAGGCTCCGGAGGCGGCAATTCAGGCACCGACTCATGACGCTCAAACCCTAAGTACTCATACTGCTAAGCCATCGATCCTCCATCATCAGTGGTGTCAGTATTGAGATACTGTTGAGTGTCATCGTCATTCTCATCCTCATCTATGGTGACGCCATCAGTGACTAATGGAGCCTCTTCCTCACCCAGTCCGCTATCACCCAGCATGACAAGCGACTCTAATTGGGTAGGTCAAGTGCTGATGTTCATACCTTGCGGAGGCTGCATGGTCGTGGGTGTGCTCCCGGCCGCCTCCAGACGAAGCAGACTCTTTGGCCACAACAGGACCCACATCTTGCAATCGCCAAGCCGCTGCGGGGTCTTGCCGTTATATCCCCCTAGTACCGGAGGAACCAAATTCTCGTGGCCCAGTTTGACACTGGCCACGAAAACCTTGAAGACGTCTGGGGCGATTGGCCGGCTGTGGAACAATTGTTCCTTCAGATTCGTTATCGTCGCCTTCCCCATGTCGACCTTCTGGCCGTTGATGTCGTACAATATGGTGCACGGGGCATCGGCCTGCAAAGACATGTCTGCAATGTGAGACATCCGAAAGGCAACGGAAACAGGAGATTATACATTTAATTGAAGAGGGCCGGTGTGACAGGTACCGTGAGGGCTTCAAGCTCAGCCAAATAAGAAGTAGGTGCGGGAGCCGGTGCAGGAGCAAGTGCTGGTGCAACGCTAGTCGAGCTTCTCACGAAGAAGTCGGCAAGGGGAATGTCCGCTGCATCTTTTCTGGATTTCGCCTGCTCCAACCGACGATAGCCAGAACCAAGACTGTCAGCTCCCATTTTACGGCAGCTACCGCTGTTGTGACTGTCTTAGCTGAATTCTTCTCAACCGCAATCTCAACCTTCTTGTCGATGCTTTCTTCAGTTAACCTCTGTCTTTCCTTTCTCTCCTCCATGGTCTCAGTGTAGTACTTCTTCCACAGGGCGCTGTCTCCAACACCGTGCACGCGTCCATACGACGGTCGAGTGTCCACCGGGAGTTGTTCCAATATGTTCAACGCCTGGTTGAATGGTGTGTCCCACTTGGGCCTCGCCAACGCCTCAGATGGTGAGTCGCTTTCGCCCGCAATCCTGTGATGCTCTCTCTGCAAAAGGAACAAGTATCATTTACAAATATGACTAAAAGTGCAGTCGAATTGATCAGAAACTAAAATTACCAGCAGTCTCATGAACTCCGTCGTGACCGGGTCCGTCTTGAAAACCTTCTCGACTGGGTCCCAACGGTACCGGGCCCTGAGGACGTCATATTACTGCGGGATGGTGAACTCCGCCAAGGGGTCTGGGATGCCCAGCCTTTCGCGTTCCGTGTCCTCCTTGGCCCATATGGACCTCTTCCCCGGGTAACCACGACTTCCAAGGTGGTGGTGCCCCATGTTCCTCTGTTGAAGCCCATTCATGTACTTTGACTTTTTTTGCCATCTTCGGTAGAGCAAGCCGCCTTGAATAGTTCAAACTACTCCAGCGTGATTGTCGGATTTTCCTTCACAATCTTGGAGTAGGGTTCCTTTTTGCCGACCGCGCGTTTCACCCTTCCTTTCCAAGCAGCCAACGCATCGCTATAGTTGGTCATGGCGCGTTTGTTTATCCGCTTCATTGTCGGGTCTTTCTGTGGATCCTTATATTGGATTTCATCCCTGCCCGGGAACAAGAATATCTGGTGCAACAGGTTTAGGATGGATTTCTTCATATTTGGCCTCTTCTTCAGTTTCTCATCATTGATGGTGGCGCACTCCCATACGATGGAGCCTATCTGATTGCCATAGTAGGAGCGCGCTTCCACATGCAGTTTTGGCTCAAAATTGCCATCATCCACCTCCGTGACCACTAGTCTAGTAGTGAGGAGCTAGTTTAGGCATCGACATCTCCTCTTCGCTTTCGGTTCTATGGCTTTGCCAGTATCGGTGTCGGCGTTGGCACCGGTCTCGGTGCCGGGCTCGGTCCCACTCTGGGCCTCAATGCCAGTCTCGGCGCCGGTCTCAATGTCGGTCTTGGATGAGACAGGTGGCCCAGCAACAACAACCTTTGATCTTTGGCAAGGCTCAAATATTCGTTTGCCACCAGGTAGACGTCGTCGCAATCACCAGAACCCTGTCCTTCATCGTTGCTAGCCATGTTTCCTCCGATTAAATCTAGTCAATTAATTCTAGATCTAATAAAATGAATAATGACATAAAAAAGGCCTATGTTTTGCAGGAACGTTGATTCCTTCCCGGTGCGGCAAATCCTGGGCACTCGATATGTCCTAGTTTGTAGCACAAGTCATCCCCAAATTCGTGGAAAATTTTGGCATGACCTTTGCTAAAAAGTGGACAAATCGAGCACCTGAAATTTGCCAGAATGGAAATGAATCAACATTCCAGCCAAATATAGGCCACTCGGCTTCATTCCCTGGAAACAACAAAAGGCCACTTGGACACAATCGAACCACTTCAATGAAAACATATAACATGACCACTTCAATGAAAAGATATAATCACAAATAGAAGTCTAGGAAGGGATCATCTTTAAAATAAAACTTGCCTAAATTCTTTTCCTTGAAAAATAGTGGTCTTTTCAAAAATCAAAAGCCTTTGCAAAATGACCTCGCTAAACACTTCTCTGCCTAGGATAGAACCTATGTTATCTTGATCTAGCTATTCCTCTCTCTCACACACACACAAATTATTTTCTCTAACCCTTCTCTACCTAGGACAGAACCTAATTAAATTGCAAAGGAACTCCATTTCTCCAACCCTTCTGACCTAATGCTCTAAAATAAATTTTTGCTCTAATCTAGCCAACCTACTTAACCTAGCTTGTTAACCTAACAAACCTAATTAACCTAGTTAGTTCACCTATTTTACCTAGATAATTAACCTAATTAAACTAGTGAACCTAGCTAGTTCTCTGTCAAAGCCCTAAATAATTTTTTGCACTAACCTAGATAATTAACCTAATTAAACTAGTTAACCTAACTAGTTCTCTGTCAAAGCCCTAACTAAATTTTTGCACTAACCTAGATAATTAACCTAATTAAACTAGTTAACCTAACTAGTTCTTTGTCAAGGCCCTAACAAATTTTTTGCACTAACCTAGATAATTAGCCTAATTAAACTAGTTAACCTGGCCAGCTAGTTCTCTGTCCAGTGTTTGTGCTATGCATGAGAGAGACAGAGAGTAAGGGTGGGGGCTTACAGAGGATGGCTCCGGTGGTGGCGAGGGAGGGAGGGGCATCTCCGGTCATGGTGAGGGAGGCAGTTGTGGCGAGGAAGGATCCGGTGGCGTTGATGAGGCCGCGCGGCTCTAGTGGCGTTGGGGCGGCTCCAGTGGCATCGACAACGCGTGGCTCTAGTGGCTCCGGGGGCGTCGCGTCGGCAGGAGACGGCGGCGAAGTGGGGCGTCGAGGAATTGTGGAGACGGCGGCAACGTGGGGCGAGGGATTTGGGGGAGAAGTGGTGGCCAGGGGGAAACCGTTTTTGGGTTAAGTCAAACTTAGTGGTAGCGCATCTTACAAAACACGCTATAGCTAAGATAACTATAGCAGTTTTTACGAAATGCGCTACTGCTATAGCTACGTAATTTCCTTTTATTTTCTTATTTCCTTTTCTGTTTCTATAGCGGGGGTCTACGAAACTCGTTGCTGCTATATTATCTATAACGCCTCTTATGAACACACGCTATTGCTATGCCTTTCTCCTTTTTCCCCTTTTTCATTTATTTTGCTTTACATTTTATTTTTCCCTTTCTCCTTTTTCTATTTCTTTCATTTTCATTTAATTTTCTATCTGTTTTTCATTTTATTTTATTTCCATTAGCAGTAGCGCTTTTCATTGAAAACGCGCAACTACATAGATCCTAGCGGTAGCGTGCATTTTACAATCCCGCTACTACTATGTGTAGCCTATCGGCTTAGTAATGGGAATATTAGTAGTAGCGCTTTTACAAGTACACGCGCTACTGCTACATTTTTATCTGTAGTGCCCTTTTCCCTCAAGCACTACTGCTATCTAGCACTGGCGCCCTTTTTAACCCGCGCTACTACTAAATTTCTGTGTATAAGGTTTTCCCTAGTAGTGTGGAACGGAATGTGACGTCGTGTTCATCAAGAGCCAACCGGCTTGGAAGGAACAACCGACGGAAATGAGGCCCAGCATACCGCAGAACAGAGGAAACAGCCTTGTGTTTGACCGGCCACGGTCGAAACGGGATCCTGTTCAGCGGGAGGGGTCTAGCGTACCGCAAAACGGAGGAAACGGACTTATGTTGGACCTTCTATGGTCGAAATGGGGTCCTGTTGATCGGGAGGGGTGTGGCGTACCACAATATGAAGGAAATAGACTTGTGTTGGAGCGCTATGGTCAAAACGGGGGTCCTGTTCATCGGGAGGGGTGTGGCGTACCACAAAACGGGACTCCACGGGATACTCTTCATCTCCACCGTTGACCTCCTCCAGACTCCACGGGCTACTGTTCATCCACCATCGACCTCCTCCAGCCTCCACCTGCGACTGTTCATCCATAGGCTCCTATTCATCCAGCCTCCATCGCGTGCTCCTCCACCGGCTACTGTTCAACCAGCCCTCTCCATGGGGTCCTGTTCAACCACACCTCCACGGGTTACTGTTCATCCAGCCCTCCACTGGCTACTGTTCAACCAGCCCTCCACGGGGTCTTGTTCATCCAGTCCTCCACGGGGTCCTGTTCATCCACCCCCAACCAGCTTGATCGGGGTCCTGTTCATCCAGCGGCAATGGCCTCTACTACCACAGGGTCCTGTTCATCCAACCCCCAATGGGAACTGTTCATCCACCCCCTCAACAACGCTCACTGTGCATCCAGAGGCAGCATCGATCGGCTTTAGTTAGCAGTAGTAGCGAAGGAATCGCTCGATCGGGTTCAGTTAATAGCCATCGATCGATCGCTCGGGTTCAGTAACGTGTAGCCTGCAGTGCAATCGCTCGGGTTCAGTAGGCGAACGCCTCGCTTGGGTTCAGTTAGAGCCCAACACCTTGCACCCACATGCATGCGTGTATGAGAGAAATGTGCAAACCTCCATGCATCGCTCGGCCCCGACCACCCACCGTAACCGGGAACACCCCGATATTTTCCTCGCCCTTGCTTCTACCACGATTTTTCTATCATGGCGGCCCAAAGAATGTCATGCAGCTGCGTCTCTGGCCTGCCCAGGACAAAAATCCCATTTTCTGTCATAATTTTAGTCATAGAAGTAGGAGCCCACCACATCTATGATGATATCGGGTTTTGTCACAATTATCGTCATAGAAGTGTCATAAGCATGACACAATTTTTTTTGTTCGGCCCAAAATGTCACGGATGTGTCTTTTTTTGTAGTGTATCCTATGCATCTAGTTCATCGTGATCGGCATTGTATCTAGAACTTTTGGCCTCGTGAAGGAGAAAGTATCTCTCTAGCTTGGGGGAGGCTTAAGTCAATGTTATATTCATGCCCCAATCATGAGTTCTCAAGACAAATTATTATTCCGAACTTTTATGCTCGGCTTTCTCGTGATGATCAATCCATGCTCGATACTTCATGTACTGGTTCTTTTTTGAAGAAGAATATTGAATTCTGGTGGGATCTTTTAGAAAGAATTAAATGCAAATCTGAAGATTGGGAACTCGAGAAGGTAAAGAGTCAGGTATTAACTTCATTTTGATTGTGTTAAATCTTTTATGAATACCGAAGCTTTTCAGAAGTTTAGCACTAAATATGGACTTGCCTCTGAATTAGTAGTCTCTTTCTATGAATCATTTGTTAGTCATGTTGATCTCCCTAAGGAGAAGTGGTTTAAATATAACCCACCTATTAAAGAAGAAACTAAATAACCAGAGATAGCTAACTCGATTACATGATAAATCTCATCCAACCCATCACCGTCCAGGAAGTCTACGAAGGAATTACTCACTCCCGACGGTGAGCAACATGAAATTGGTGACGGAGGAAGGTTGTTGATGATCACGGCGTCAAATCCCCCTCTCCAGAGCCCCGAACGGACTCCAAATCAGCCCTCCTAATGAAGAACAAGAGGTGGCGGTAGCTCCGTATCGTAAAACATGATGAATCCTTCTCCCTTATTTTTTTTCTTGTAGAATAGGTATATACAGAGTTGGAGTTAGGGTTGCTGGAGGTCTAAGGGGCCCACAAGCTCATAGGGCATGCCCTGGGGTGGGGTGGGAACGCCACTTGAGCTTGTGGCTCCTGGGTTCCCCCCTCTCGTATATCTTTCCGCCAGTTTTTTATATATTCCATAAAAATTTTCCGTAAATTTTCAAGTCAATCCGAGAACTTTGATTTCTACACAAAAACAACACCATGACAATTCTGCTGAAAATGACGTTAGTTTGGGTTAGTTTCATTTAAATCATGCAAATTAGAGTCCAAAACAAGAGCAAAAGTGTTTGAAAAAGTAGATAAGTTTGGGACATATCAACTTCCCTAAGCTTAACTCATTGCTTGTCCTCAAGCAATTCAGTTGACAAACTGAAAGTGATAAAGAAAAACTTTTACAAACTGTTTTTGTTCTTGTTGTTGTATATGCTTAACTAATGTTCAACTTTTCAGCAAGGATTATGAACTAACCATGTTCATGATAACATTTAGGTCTCACATTTACTCATACCAATGACATAATCAACTAGCGAGCAACAATAAGATATCTCAAATGCCAACAATTTGTCAAAACAATCATGATATAATATGAATAACATGGTATCTCGCTAGACCTTTCTAAGACCGCAAAACTTAAAATGCAGAGCACCTCTGAAGTTCAAGTAGTGACTAAACATTGTAATTCATGTTAAAAGAGATCCAGTCATGTCACACTCAACATTAACTATAATCAATACATAAGAATGATAATAGTGCTCTCCAACTAGTGCTTGAATGAGAGGGTGATGACTCAACAATAGAAGCAAAATAACATAAAAGTAAATGTATAGGCCCTTCGCAGATGGAAACAGAGATTTGGAGAGGTGCTAGAGCTCAAAGCTTAAAACAGAGATGGATATAATTTTGGGAGGTATGCACTTCCTGTCGATGTCACAATCGATAATTTTCAATACCTTCCATGCTAAACAAATTAGCGGCGGTTCTCAAGCAGAAAGGTGAAGTTTACTCCCTCTCAGTCGACAAACACAAGCCATTGCTAGCCGAATCCTCGGTTGCCTCCATACCAACAACTTCCCAAGAGAGTTTGTTTCATGATTTGATCATGGGTTGGGCATCCCGAATACCAGCCTCTCTCGTGTAAGGACAAGTGAATAAACATTTTATCATGAGAATAACCCACTTTGCATGGAAGATACTGACCGCCCCCTGTCGCTTCTTGACCGGTACGGGCACACAAAACAGATGCTTATTTGAATGTTTAGAGGTGGCACATGAGAATTTACTTGGAACGGCAGAGTAATACCGCATATAGGTAGATATAGTGTACTCATCTAGAACAACTTGGGGTTTAAGGATTTGGATGCACAAGCGGTATTCCCGCTTAGTACAGGCGAAGGCTAGCAAATAGATTTACAAGCGACCAACCAGAGAGCGAAATGGTCATAAACATGCATTGATGATAATTAACATTGAATACGGGCATGAGTAGGATATCGAACACCATGAACATGAATATCGTAGAGGCTATGTTGGTGTTGAATCAACTACATGCGTGAACATGTGCAAGTCCAGCCACTCGAATCATTCAGAGGGAGATATCATACTATAATACTACATCATAACCATTTTAATGCATGTTGACACTCGTGATAAATCATTATCCACTCCTAGCTATTTAAGCATGGCATGAGCAACTATAATCTCTAATTGTCATCATAAACATGTTTACTCATAATAAGCTGAATCAAGAACGATGAGCTAAACATATTTACAAAAACAAAAACAAGAGGAGTTCATACCAGTTTTTTTCACCTCAATCACTTCATCAAATCATCATCATTATTGCCTTTCACTTGCACGACCGAATGATATGAAAATAATAATAGTGCAAGTGTGTCATGGACTAAGCTGGAATCTGCAAATATTTTATTCAAAGGAGAAGACAAGGTAATATGGGCTCTTTGTTAAATCAACCATAATGCATATGAGAGCCACTCAACAATTTAATCTTGGTCTTCTTCTTATGACAACTCAAAGAAAAGAAAATAATTTCAGAGAAACACACTGAAATATTTTTGGAGTCTTTGGTTTTCTGAAGAAAGCAAATTAAATAAGGGAAGAAAATGAAAATGAGAAAAACTATTTACATACGAAATCTCCCAACAAGTAAAAGAAGAACGAGAAATATTTTTGGGTTTTATTTTTAATACTACATACTACCAAACATGAAAGAAAACCCGAAAAGAAGCGAGAAATATTTTTAGATTTTCCAAGTTTTGCAAACACACAAGAAGAAAGCAAAAATAAAACTAACATGGATATACAATTGAAAAGGATGAACACTGACAACTGGAATGAATGTGTGGTACCTGAATGTAATGTCGGTGAGAAACACGTACTCCCCCAAGCCTAGGCTTTTAGCCTAAGTTGGTCTATAGCCATGGGTCGAAGTATCCTCCTCCAGGATAATACTAGGGCTCCTCAGGGTTCCTCTGATAGACAGGGTCTTGCAGATCCCAGTGGTAAACAGGCTCTATGCTTGGATCGGGCTCAGGTGCTGGCTCTGGCTCATCCACTTGGGGCGGCACCAACAAGCCCCAATAAGCATAAATGTCTGCGGCCATAATAGTGTACCTACCTAAAGAAAGATCAAACAAAGAAGGTGCAGGTAGGGTAATAGTCTCATGAGTGCCCTGACTAAATACTAAGTTATAAAGAAATCTACTTGGCCCGTCATCAATAAAGTTATGCCCGACCATGCTAGCATAATCAATGTATCTATCAGGTAAAAGCTTCTCCTACGCCTCCTTGTGCCTAATAGGGATCTCAAAAAACATAGCGAGGCAGGAATCATAAATATCATGATAAATGACACCCTTCAAACGGTTTGTGTGCAACTGTCGAGCAATCATAGCGCCCAAACAAAAGGTTCTATCAAAATAAAGAGCATGGCACAAAAAAGCAAGGTCGGAGAGCTAAGTGTTCCACTCTCCCACCGTCTAGTGAAACACGTCCCGACAAATAATGAATAGTAGCACAAAATGGGAAAATGTAAACTAGTAACTCTAGCCTCAGAAACTCCTATCGTCTTCCCCATGGTAACTTCGTATAAGATCCGCAACGTCACTAGGATGTGTCTCTACAGGGCTACCCTGGGCTGGAATTAAGCAAGCCTCACAAAACTCATGGAGTTTCATCTCTCTAGGAACATCATATAAGTTGAATGTAACAGTGGGTGCCTCTGTCCTGGAGTGGAAGTAAAAACTTTGCATGAAGGCATTTGTGAGGAGAAGGTACTGATCACACTTATCTTCGAGGAAGGGGATGATAGGTGTTGTTCGCCAAGTGATAAAAGTCATCAAGAATTCATGCATCCCTCAAGAATGTGTTGCACGGCCATTCACACGATCGCACCTCAGCTGTGTGAGGAAGGTGGTATTTGGGCTTCGGAGCCTCCTTAGGATTCCGGCTCGAAGACCCTCTCAACCTCCACTTGAGCATTTTCATGTTCTGAATTTTTTTTGAATTAATAAAAGTGAACAAAACTTAACCAAATTGATAGCAACTACTCCTTCAAGTGTCTAGAGGCTATATCATGCATCAAAACTACTTTGGACCATATAAATCTAACATGCAAGCTAAAAAACATGGTCACCACAGAAGCAAAAATTTTCAATATATAAAGCACTAGAACAAAAACTAATTGGACCATTAGAGGAGTCACATACCGAAGAATAATCTCCCAAAATAGTTTCGGAAACAGAGTTCCAGGCAAGGAGATAAAAAATTGCAGGTAAAGGAGCAAGAACACGGGTTTGAACAGGCTAGTGATTTTTTTGGAGGAAGAAGAAGGGAATGGGTCGCAGGATAAGTGAGTGGGTCACTGTGGGACCCACAAGCCCACTAGGCGCGCCCTGTGAATTTGTGGCTAACAAGTGCATCCCCTGGGGTGTGTTCAATGCCAAAATTCTTAAATATTCTACAAAAAATCATACTAAATTTTCAAGGCATTGCGAGAACTTTTATTTTGGGGTCATTTTTTATTGCACGGAAATTTACAAAACAAGATAATCATGGCATTTCTAATTTATGAACTTTAAATAACAGAGAGTAAAGAGTGGGTACAGTAGGTTGTGCTTACTAAATCCATCGAACACATGCCCCTCAAAAAAGAATCCATTAATAAGGTTGATCAAGTCTTATTCACAAACCATTTTCACATGACATGAAACCGAAGAATCTTTGTATAACACTAGGTTACCTCAATGGGGATATGCATTTCCCCAATAATAAGAGTTTCATATTTCTTTTTGACTGAAGGAAGAGGGAATCGAAAACCTCCAATAATAATTGTCGAAACTTTTTTGATACAATTGATACCATTCACTTGGAATTGTTTCTTCGAAAAGTGTACGTATGCTCATTACCATTAACATGAAAAGTGATCTTGCTTTTGTTGCAATCAATAACAACCCCTGCAGTATTCAAGAAAGGTCTACCAAGGATAATCGACATATTGTTATCCTCGGGCATATCAAGAATAACAAAGTCTATAAGATAGTAACATTTGCAACTACAACAAGCACATCCTCACAAATTCCAATAGGTATAGTAGTAGATTTATCAGCCATTTGCAAATATATTTCAATAGGTGTGAGCTTATTCAAATCAAGTCTTATGTATAAAGAGAAAGACATAACACTTACACCGGCTCCTAAATCACATAGAGTAGTTTTAACATAACTTCTTTTAATGGAGCATGGTATAGTGGGTATTCCTGGATCTCCTAGTTTCTTAGGTATTCCACCCTTAAAAGAATAATTTGCAAGCATAGTGGAAAGTTAAGCTTCGGGTATCTTTCTTTTATTAGTGACAATATCTTTCATATACTTAACATATTGGGCCATCTTCAAAATATCAGTCAAACGAGTACGCATAGAAGACTGGCCTAAGCATTTCAACAAAGCGTTCAAATTCTTCCTCATCTTTATTTTTAGGTGGTTTAGTAGGGGCATAGCTTTTTTAACCCATGGTTATCTTTCCTTACCATGTTTCCTGGCAATGAAATCAGTTTTATCATAACATTTATTCTTAGGAGGTGGGTTATCAAGATCAACAACGGATTCTATTTCTACATCATTGTCAGGTTCTTTATCGTGGTATCATTGAGCATCGACATGAACATCGTCATTATCATTATCACTAGGTGAATGTTCATTACCAGATTGTGTCTCAGCATCAAAAGTAGAAACATCATTACTATTATCATAAGGTTTTTCTACCTCAGGTGCACTAGAAGCATGCAAAGTCCTATCATTTCTCTTTTCCTTTTTCTTATTAGATGGACTAGGTGCATCAATATTAATTCTCTGAGAATCTTGTTCAATTCTTTTAGGATGACCTTCATGATAAAGTGGCTGCTGAGTCGTTCTACCTCCTCTAGTTGCCACTCTAACAGCAAAGTCACTTATATTATTTTCAGGGAAAGAACAGTTGAGCAGGATGAAGAGCTATTGTTCATTTCATTACTCTAACAACATGGTCATTCATATTATTATTCATCTCATTAAGAAAATCATTTTGTGACTTAGCAACTTGTTCTAACATAGTTTGAACCGTGGAAGCATGTTTTCCTAGACCTTTAACATCATTAGTAGTTCTAAACATCAAGTCACTCAAACAATCAATCATGAAGTCATTGCATTTCAATTGATTCTTAACATACGCATTGAAATGTTCTTGATTAGCAATGTAGTTATCAAATTCATCCAAGCATTGACGATTAGATTTCTTGGATGGAATATAACCTTCATCAAATCTAATAAGAGAATTTACCTCTACTACCTCTGTTGGGGTGTCGAGGCCATGTATTTCTTCAATAGGTGGTAAATTCATAACATCTTCAGCTTTAATACCTTTTTCATTCATAGATTTATTTGCCTCTTACATATCTTCAGGACTGAGGAAAGAATACTTCTCTTCTTAGGAGTTGGTTTAGGTAGTGGTTCAGGAAGTTTCCAATCATTATCATTCCTCAATATATTATACAATAGCTCTTCAGCCTTCTCAACAGTTCTTTCCCTAAAAACACAACCAACACAACTATCTAGGTAGTCCCTGGAAGTATGATTTAGTCCATTATAAAAGATATCAAGTATTTCATTTTTCTTAAGTGGATGATCAGGCAAAGCATTAAGTAACTGGAGAAGTCTCCCCCAAGCTTGAGGGAGATTCTCTTCTTCAATTTGCACAAAGTTAAATATTTCCTATAAGGCAGCTTATTTCTTATGAGCAGGAACATATTTTCCAGAGAAGTAACAAATCATATCCAGGGGACTATGCACACAACTAGGAAGAAGAGTAGTAAACCATATCTTAGCATCACCCTTTAATGAGAATGGAAACAACTTAAGAATATAGTAGTAGCGGATCTTTTCCTCATGAGCAAATAGGGTGGCTATATCGTTTAATTTCGTAAGGTGTGCCACAGCAGTTTTAGTTTCATAACCATGAAAATGGTCAGATTCAACCAAAGTAATTAACTCAGGATCGACAGAGAATTCATAACCCTTATCAATAACAAAGATAGGATAAATAGCAAACTTAGGATCATACTTCATTTTCTCCACCATAGATTTTTCTTTAGACTTACATAGTATTTTCTTAACATCTTCTTTGTCATTACAAGCAAGAAATTCTCTAGCTATCTCCCCATCCATAACATAACCGTCAGGTACCTTAGACATTTCAATTCTAGGGGATCTAGGTCTAATAGGTGAATCATAAATTTCATCAGTTTTAGCATTTTCAAATTCTTTAGCTTTAGCAAGTTTTTCATCAAGAAATTCACCTAGTGGCACAGTTTCATCAAGCATAGTCTAGCATCATTCATAGCAGAAGTAGAATCATCAATTACTTCTAAAATATCATAATTAATAGTAGGTGGTGGTGTTGCAAGTCTATTCAAAATAGAAGGTGAATCAAGTGCAGAGCTAGATGGCAGTTCCTTACCTCCCCTCGTCTTAGAGAGAACGATCTTGGTTCTACCATCCTTCAGATTCTTCATAGTGATCAACAGATATAAATCCCAAATGACTCAGCAAATAGAGCTATGCTCCCCAGCAACGGCACCAGGAAAAGGTCTTGATAACCCACAAGTGTAGGGGATCGCAACAGTTTTTGAGGGTAGAGTATTCAACCCAAATTTATTGATTCGACACAAGGGGAGCCAAAGAATATTTGCAAGTATTAGCAGTTGAGTTGTCAATTCAACCACACCTAGAGAACTAAATATCTGCAACAAGGTGATCAGTAGCATAGTAATATGGTAGTTTGATAGCAGTGGTAATAGTAGCAATATCAACGGTAGCAGTAGCGGTTTTATAGTGATTGTAACAACAGCAACAACAAAAGTAACTTAGCAAAGATCAATATGCGAAAGTCGTAGGCTTTGGATCAGTGATGTATAATTATGTTGGATGACATTCATCATGTAACAGTCATAACCTAGGGCGACACAGAACTAGCTCCAATGCATTAATGTAATGTAGGCATGTATTCCATATATAGTCATACATGCTTATGTAAGAATTTGCATGGCATCTTTTGTCCTACCCTCCCATGATAGCGAGGTCCGTAAGGAAATTTAAGGAATATTAAGGCTTCCTTTCAATAGAGAACCGGAACAAAGCATTAGCACATAGTGAATACATGAACTCCTCAAATTACGGTAACCACTGGAAAAATTCCAATTATTGTCACCTTGGGGTATGCAGATCATAACACGTAATAGGTGCATACAACTTGCAAGATAGGATCAAGAACACAAATATATTCTTGAAAACATAAAGGGTTCAGATCTGAAATCATGGCACTCGGGCTCTAGTGACAAGCTTTAAGCATAGCGAAGTTATAACAACATCAATCTCAGAACATAGTGGATACCAGGGATCAAGCCATAACTAAACTAACTCGATTACCTAATAAATCTCATCCAACCCATCGTCGTCCAGCAAGCCTACGAAAGAATTGCTCACTCCTGGCGGTGAGCATCATGAAATTGGTGATGGAGGATGGTTGATGATGATGACAACATCGAATGCCCCTCTTGGGAGCCCCGAGCGGACTCCACATCAGCCCTCCCGATGAAGAACAAGACGTGGCGCCGGCTCCATATCATAAAATGCGATGATTCCTTCTCCTTGATTTTTTTTCTGGACAAATAGGTACTTATGGAGTTGGACTTAGGGTTGCGGGAGCTGCCAGGGTCCCACAAGCCCGCTAGGCGTGCCCTGGGGGGTAGCCGCTCCCTCAGGTTTGTGGCACCCTGGTGGCCCCCCTCTGGCATTTCTCTTCGCCAGTAATTTTATATATTTTGAAAATATTCTTTGTAAATTTCCAGCTCAATCTGAGAACTTTTATTTCTACACAAAAACAACACCATGGCAATTCTGCTGAAAACAACATCAGCCCGGTTAGTTCCATTCAAATCATGCAAATTAGAGTCCAAACAAGAGCAAAAGTGTTTGAAAAGTAGATACATTTGGGACGTATCACCCAACACTTGCTATATTTTACTGTATTGCATATTTAAATTCCAGTACCTGTCGTCCCTTTAGCTGTACTCTATAATCTTGCACTACCTCCTTTGCAATAGCAAATTATCTTGCATCTAGAGAGTCTAGGAAAAGCAAACATTCGGTGTACGAAAGGTTGTATCATGATAGATAGAACCTGAATGAATATGATTCCTACTTTAGCTCCCTTGGGATATGGGCACTTGCAGCATCGAAAGTATGTCTAGAGGGGGGGTGATTAGACTACTTGAACAAATAAAAACTTATCCTTTTCCCAATTTTAGTTGTAGGCAAGTTTTAACAATTCTAACAAGTCAAGTACACCCTACACATGCAAGTCTAAGAGTTGTGTAGCGGTAAAGACTTTGCATATGAATGTGGATTGGAGATTTCAAATGTAATGAAGGCACGATGATTTTTGGCATGGTTTCGATAGGTGGTGCTATAGTACGTCCACGTTGATGGAGGCTTCAACCCACAGAGGGTAACGGTTCCACGAGTACATGAAGGGCTCCACCCATGAAGGGTCCATGAAGAAGCAACCTTGTCTATTCCACCATGGCCTATGACCACAAAGGACTAGCCTCACTCGGGTAGATCTTCACGAAGTAGGTGATCTCCTTGCCCTTACAAACTCCTTGGTTCAACTCCACATCTTTGAGGCTCCCAAGTGACACCTAGCCAGTCTAGGAGACACCACTATCCAAAAGGTAATGGATGTTGTTGTTGATGATGTACTCCTTGCTCTTGTGCGTCAAATGATAGTCTTCTCCAAACGCAAACATTCTCCACATATTTGGCTTTGGTGGATGAGAGGAATGAATGGAAAATAACTTGGGAATGGCTAGAATCAAGGTTCAAATGGCTGGATTGGAATCTCTTGATCTCGACACATGAGTATGTGGTTCTCTTCTTAGAAAATGAGTAGTGGAAGTTGTGTTTCATTCTGATGGCTCTCACCGAGAGTAAATGGTGGTGGAGGTGCATATATAGGCAGCACCAAAAATCCAACTGTTACAAGTCTTTTACCCAACTCGGTGACACCGACATGGAAATCTTGGTGAGAACGACTAGTGTAAAAGACTTGACCGTTAGGATTTTCGGTGAGACCAAAGTACAATGGCTATGGCAAGACTTCATTTCAGAAATTTTGACCGGTTCATCTCGGTGATTCCAAAATGAAGCAACTTCATCACAGGAACTGGGCCAGGCCATCTTGGCGAGACCGAGATCCATTTCGGCTGTAGCAAAGTGTTAGGGTTTGGTATGTGGCAGTATATGGGATCATCTTGGTGGGTCCGGATTGGAATATTTTGGTGGGATCGAGATGGACTTTAGGGTTTTGGATATGAGTGAAGTGAAGAAGTAGTTGAGGATTTTTTGGAGCAATATCACTAAGCATTTGAGCAATTGAGTCATGATCAAAACCTCACCCCCTTTTAATAGTATAGGCTTTTCCCATGGACTCAATGTGATCATGGATCACTTAACCAAAAATGTAGAGTCTTGGAGCTTTGCCAATATTTGTCCTTAGCATTTTGACAGGTCCACATTCATTAGTCCTGCCATGCCAATCATTGATCTTCTCTACAAACTATTACCAATAAGCATTAGACCAATGACTTATATGTTGTTATTAATTACCAAACCACCCGGTGATTAGTGGCACTTCCAGCACTCCATACTTACCACCTCCACTTTGGAAAATGCTAGACAATTCCTTACACTTGGGGATTAGCAAGTGGCTAAGGGGAAAATGTTTTCCCAACCATAACACATAAGGAACATATCCAACTTTTCCAAAGTGGGATTATCATGATTATTGGACCAAATATATGTACCACCAGCCATATCTCTCTCTCAGCTCATAGGCATTAATGATAGAATTAAAAAAATCGTAATTGATACAGTCATGAGGACATGAATGCTTTGATCAGAGCAAACCCCGACTAATTCACTAAAAAAATCCCTCTTATGTACTTACCTTGGGATGCGTCGGTTATATTAAATCTCTACAGGATTCAGCACCACCCAGAATCCCACCAGATCTGCCCACAATAGGAATCCAGTGCCAAGAAAATTGATCAAGAGTTTAAATTTTCCTGGAAAATCTGGGAGAGTAATATTTTTTAATAGTTTCATGCAACCCCCACAAATTAAACCTCCTGATATTTCAAAATCTCCTGCAAGCAAGTAACTAAACATTTCTTACCAGAACCTCTACAGTTGCAAATGAGTCCTATCATTGATACCAACTTTTTTAATTCCTACTTCTGGTTGCAAGTCGGCTCCCATACAAAGGCCGTATGGGGCTGTGCAACCTTACCACCACCATGAACCTTCTTATTTAACATGCTCCTTCTCCGCGCATTCCAGTAGCCATGGGTATGTGATTCTTATTCACCATGTTCTACAATTCCTTCATAGTTTTTTGCTTTTTCAAACTTGATCTAGAGAGTACTGCCATGAAATCATCTAATTTATCTCCCCAGTCCAAAATTTTAACAAGGCTAGTTTTCTCCTCCACTTCATTAGTGTTTTTATGATGTAAATTAAATCTCACCATCTCTAAATCTCCACCAACATCAATAGTATACATATGCAACATGCTACAACCAACACATATATAGTTCTAAAACTTTAACATAGATATGATCATTGAAGAGGACAAAGAAATAATTTTCAAATGAAAAATTATAACCTTCCACGTTCCGACTAGCCATCCTTCATGTAGCTCTGTTAGCAATTCTCTCATGGCCCACTCCTTCCCGAGCTAGTCTTGAACTCACCCTTGCAGGTTGGTCAATTCCCATACGATCTTCAACCAACCTAAAATTTTCTTGAAGCCCCACAGTTGTCTCAGAAGATTGTGAATTGTTTAGATCCTAAGAACATAGTTCAGAGGGTTAACTGCCCCCACATCCATCAACCACACCCACAATTGATCCATCAAATATAGTGGGCTGTTGAATCTCTTCCTTCCTCAGCTCTAGTATCTTTCTTTTTTTTTGCGGGGGATCCTAAGAATTTCAGAGGGTTGTGAATTATAGTTCGCTTTGTATAGTGAACTGTGCGGTTTCGCTAATGAAACCGGGGAGAGATCCAACACATGGACACAAACGGCCATCCAAGATAACCACACCTAACCAATATCATAACCCAACACGGCAACACACACGCATGATATGCATATTGCACAACACAACACAACACAAACACATCACATTACATGAGTTATCTATAGCCAGGCCTCTGCTGTTTTCCTATAGTCAACCGGCCACCCCTCAAAGCCTCAATCATCTCCCTCCCCTACACACGGGCAATCCACGCTCCAGATCGGGAAACGGTGACCGACGACCCCATCCGGCCATCTTATTAGTAGCACCTACGGCACAACGCAACAACGCACGCCTCTCCCAGCGCCCAAACACTCCGCTCGGCTGCTAGCTGCGCCGCGCTGCGCTCGCGTCCATACAAACGCAGTTGCGCGCACAAGTACAGAATCGCCCCCTCCTCTTCCGGGAGGCCGGCCGGCCAGCCCGCTCCTCCCCTCCCACCCATCTCTGCCCTTAGCATGGTGAGGGACACCGGCGGCGCCCTGCAGCTACTGGCAGTGCTTCTCCTCCTCCTGGCGTCCGAGCTCGCCACCTTCAGCTGCGGCCACAGGATCCCCAGGGCGGACGTCGCCGCCTGGAAGCGCGGGCCGACGCCGACGGGACGCCCGGCGTCCACAACGACGACGACAACGGCTACTCGTGCCGGCGGCGCAGCGGCGGCGGCGCTTGGCGACTCCAAGAGGCTGGTGCCGCAGGGGCCGAACCCGCTGCACAACTAGCGCTGCGCAGGTTCTTCCTCGCTCCCATTTTTCTCGCGCGGAAGAACGCTGGCTAGCTAGTGAGCGACTGAGTAGTGCGCACGATACAATCACATACGCAGTGATGCAACTGTAATTAGCTAGCCCATTAGATCGAGCTCTGGAGTTTGCATCCAAAGAAATAGTGTAAATTACATGTACGATGTATCTTCTTCCTCCATGATTTTCACTACTTCTTTGGAGCATAGATCTGAAACAGCAGGACAATTATTGATTGATTGATTGATTGGGAGCTTGCTGCAGCCTGTGTCCCTGCCAGAGCTTGGAGCGGTCAATGGCTGCCCTGTGTGTTTAATTTCCGAGGGCGTTTAGGGTCATTTCGCGTTGGCGAAGGTGTGGCAAGCGGACAAGGGAGCCACGACAAGCGGGTGCTTTGTCACGCCATGGCTAAAATATGATTGATCCTCACTAGCCTTTTTGTTTGCTTATGACCGTGATATATCATCAGTACACATTTGTTGTTATCTTACCCCCCTCACATGGCAGGAAGCGTCGTGTAGGAGATTAAAAACTGAGATAGGCAGGAATGGTTTGGCCGTGTAGTGTGGCTGGAAGGTCAAACATTAGCCGGTCTAGACCGGCAGTCAGTTTGAGTCAGTGCAAATTTAAGCCATAATCTACGATTATCAGCAGGAAAAACATGTCAGAAGAACATGCATGGATCATGCCATCACGGTTCTGATTTCCAGGCTCTGTTTTTTCAGGAACAGATGGTGTTCTGTTAAAATAATTTTAACCGAGCTAATCTCCTTTCCATTACCTTTGACATAACGGAAACAGAACAGTTCCAATATACAAAGATTCAGACGATGGGAAAAGAGAAAAGCGAGTTCATGCACTACTATTAAATCCACGGCACACACCCACATTCGCACACTTACCATGGTGTGAAAACCTATTAGCACAAAAACAAGTCCAAAAGTTTCTCATTTGAACTGAAACCACAACACTTATTTTGAACCTGAGGGAGTAGTAAACACAAAAGACACATCAGCAGGAAACGGATTTTTGGCTCGGGTGTATTCTTTGGCTCGATTTCAATTTGAGTATCTATACCAACAATTGTTCTTTCGATATCTATATATTAATTGCATTGATGAATAATACTGGACAAATATGAGCTAGACTCCTTTTGAACACATTTATTGAGTGTCCGGAAGTAAGTTACTACTCTGAACATGAGTACCGTTGAATTTTGGTGTGCGGCGTATTGAACTGTGGGGCAACCTTGAAATACTATAGGACGCATTTGATTGCCTGCATTAGGCCCAACCAGACCCACACTTGTTGAAAAACAGTTGCTTGGTTTTCTTGGTTGCATCTACATCTCCGCGCGGAACTTAAAGCAGTCTTGTGCCAGGCCCGCGATGGTCGAATCGTCAGTTTCTCGGCATCCAGGCTCGCTGCAGCCACGCGTGGCTCTTGGCTGCACGTCTCGGGGAGCGCGGGAGACGGACGGGGAGTCTCCATAACTCCACTCTCTCTCGTGTCACCGCCCATGCCTCCATTCAAACCACTCTCCCTCACTCTTCTCACCGCCCCTTGCTCTCCACTCCTATGATGGCTCGCCCGTGTCACGCTGTCCCCTGGCCCCATCGACGATGGCAGCAACCGCATCCACGAGTGGTGGATTGCCGGCCTCGCGAACTCGGGCGGCGACCTAAGGGCGGCCCTTCGTGTGTCATCGACGATATAAACCAGGCTCGCTCGTCCGACCAATGCGGTATCGGCCGCTCCGGCTCCGCCGCCGTATCCGGAGCTCGTGGTCCTAGGTTCGGTGACACCGCCGGAGGGGGCGGCCACCGCGCCGCTGCTCGGAACCCCTGTGGGCATTTTTTAACCCCCATTCGAAGGCTTTCTCCGTGCAACACGGCAGGGCGATGTACGACGGCGCCCTCTTCCCCACCGCGTGGTCGTCGCCATTGCCGGCTCGTCCTCTTCGCCCGCCATCTCCTTCCCGCCGGGGTTTTCTCCCGGACCGACGTACGCTCAAACTCCACCCGCTCTGGTAAGTTACAAATTTCTCCTCTACTCATACATGTAGATTAGGGTTTTCTGCATTTGGCATGACAAGGAATCTATTGGATTGGATTCGATTCGATTCCAATCGTCGAATCGATTCCTTCTTGCGTGCTATTGTTGCTTCGTTCACTGCATTGGGTGTTCTTTGTGTTCATGTTTTTCATAGGCATGGTAGATTGGTTCTTGCATGATAGGTAGTTACATTGTAGTTAGTAGATCTTGGTAGATTAGAGCCGGCATAGGCATGGCATATGCTTCATGTTCATGTTGTTCATAGGCAGGGTTTGTGTTTGATTTTGAAGATTGGTGTTGGCATAGGCAGTGTATGTTGCACGATTTCATTACGTGCATGGTGTTCATCGCAGGTAGGACAAATTTCCATGCTCATACACGGTGTAGGACCATTGTGTTTCCTCGTTTAGGTACTAGTACCAATGTAGCATGCTGCCAAATGTGGAAGTGGTCACAAATTGCACCGCTAGCTTTAGATCATGGCCATGATGTTTTGGAAACTGCACTGATCGGTGGTTGTTGCCAAAGAGCAAGTGCCACTCATCACCGATCAGTGTCTGATCCCAATGCCATGTTACTAACCCATGTCATCATACCGGACCAGGTGATAAGGATAGCCTGGGACAGGGCTCGTAGAGGAGCCCAGGTCGTGGTTGGCGCCGAGGGCGTCGTGGACATCATCCCCACGAACCACTGGCTCAAGAGGGTGGACCTTCCTGGCAGGGTCGTCTTCATGAGCCTACCACGTTCAAGGGGACGATCTGTAAGGACCGGCCACGACGAGGGGTCTCAAGAGCCGTTGCGTTTCTACGTCCAATCAAGGACATGGAGGATCTCTCCATGCTCGTCATCACTTACAAGTTCACGGAAATGATGAAGGAGTGGCCAGTGCTCAAGATACCGCACGTCGTCAGGTGATACGTCTCCAACGTATCTATAATTTTTATCGTTCCATGCTATTATATTATCTATTTTAGATGTTTTATATGCATTAATATGATATTTTATATTATTTTGGGACTAACCTATTAACCTAGTGACCACTGCCAGTTGTTGTTTTTCCTTGTTTTTGACTTTGACAGAAAATCAATACCAAACGGAATAAAACTTTACGATGATTTTTCTTGGACCAGATGACACCTAGGAAGCTTCAGGAGGAGGCCAAAAGACCCACGAGGAGGCCACAAGCCCTAGGGGCCCGCCCCCTTGGCTTGTGCCCCCCCCATGGCTCTCTAACCCTAGCTCTAGCACTATAAATTCCCAAATATTCCCCTTACATCACATTACTTTTCCGCCTCCGCAAGCTTATGTTCCCGTGAGATCCCATCTTGGGGCCTTTTCTGGCACTCCGCCGGAGGGGGATCCAATCACGGAGGGCTTCTACACCAACCTTGCTGCCCTTTCGATGAGCGTGAGTAGTTTACCATGGACCTAAGGGTCCATAGCTAGTAGCTAGATGGCTTCTTCTCTCTCTTTGATCATCAATACAATGTTCTCCTTGATGCTCTTGGAGATCAATTCAATGTAATCTTTTTTTGTGGTGCGTATGTTGAGATCCAATGAATTGTGGATTTATGACCAGATTATCTATGAATATTATTTGAGTCTTTTCTGAACTCTTTATGCATGATTAAGATAGCTTTGTATTTCTCTCTGGTCTATCGATTTGGTTTGTGTAGCGACCAGACCTCAAACAGTCTGATCTTTGTGCATCAGTGTCATCCCTGGATCGGTAATGCTGACACACACAGTACTTGAAGGATTTATAACAGAGTAGCAATCACACACTTATTACATCAAGTGTCTCAAAAGAGATCTTATTACAATAATATGGCTTAAGGCCATCTAAAAATGATAACAACAGAAGGCTTGGAAGATAAAGTGAGTCCATCAACTCCAACGGCATCACTGAGTGAAAGATCACGACCTAAGGCACCTTACTCGTCATCTGAAAAGTCTACAACATGAACGTTGCAGCCCGAAAATGGGTCAGCACATGGAATATGCTGGCAATGTAACACATAGAGTAATGAACAGATAATTGCTATCACTACATGCAATATGGCTGGTGTCAAGCTCTATGGTTATAGTTTTGCATAAAGCCAATTTTTCCCTACAACAAAGGAATACATTTTATTTAACTATCATGGTGGTTGTTAAACATTGAGAAGGTTCCTCCAACTCGATCCCAATTAAGCATCATCATTAAACCCAATCAATTTCTTTAAGTAACATGATGAGATCAACATGATAATCCAAGAACCAAATACTCAAGATGTCCATAACCGGGGACACGGCTAACCATGATTAGTTTGTACACTCTGCAGAGGTTTGCTCACTTTTCCCCACAAGACTCGATCTCCTTCGTTGGATTTCTCGCACGACATGGTGTTTGAGAAACGGATGACCGAGACACAGTCTTTCAAAAACAATCACTCTTTACTCTGGATGGACAGTTACACCTACTTTCCCCTACATCTCCTAGACCACCACTAGAAGAGGTCATGCAACATACTCAACTATGCTAGAGCCCATAATAGCTTGTGGCTGCACACGGAAGTTTCTAGCATGAAAAATCTTATGATCCCTATGAGCCTGGGTGGCGGTCCATAGGAGAATCACACGGTACCCTGGGATTTCCAGAAAAAACAAACAACACTGGGTTCCCCAGGTGCCTCAATCCACCCAGATGTGTATTAAAGTTGCCACCTTAAGTTAACCAAATATTAACAATACTCACATCTTTCATGGAAACACTCACCCAATCCACGTCTACTAGCATAGCATAGTAATATAAGCAGTACGTAGAAGTAACTCCCAAAGGTTTGATAATAAATAGGTGAATAGGTACTACCTCATCTACTTCCCAAAACCCACATATTAATCAGATCCTAATCATGCAATGTGTGAGGATTGATCTAATGCATTAAAACTGGGTAGTAAAAAGGTATGATCAAAGTGTTACTTGCAATGCTGATGATCCATGAAACCTAGAGACTCGTAGAAGCACGCTTCGCACTCCGAGTACTCTATCGCAAACAAACAAGTATACAATAAGCACTCAACTAGAAGCACGAGTAAAACTCAAATAAGAGATTTAACCAGAAAGTTCAACTTAAGAACTCCGATTTGCAAAAAGAATCAAATCAAACGAAACAACGAAGCTCAAATTGCGAAAGAAACAAGATTTGTTTACTAATCTAGACTAAAGTCAAATTTTGCAGTACTAAAATCTTGTTCAAGTTGGTTAAACAGAAAGAGGGCTTCGAAACAAAGATCTAGGTGCTTGAATCGCCTGATTCCGATAAACGAGCGAAAAGATAAACTAAAACTAAGATTCGGGCTGAAATTGTGATCGAAAATAATCGTGGAAAACCCGGAAAAAGAAAAACTGACGAACAGGCTAACGAACGAATGTTCGCTGTCTGTGGCTAAACGGTGAAAACCGTTCGTTAAAACGAACGTACGAACGGGCGTTCGCTAAATATCTAAACCAGAAAAAAAATTAAAACCGATCTAAAAAAATAAAACCTAGGGTTTAAAAAAACGGGCGGTTTTCTAGAGAAAACCGACGGCGGATCCGGCGACTACCTCGACGGCGGGGTCGGCGGGCGGCGGGACGGCGGCGGCTCCGGCGATGGCGGGCGGCGACGGGGTCGGGTGGCGGCGGGGATCGGCGGCGCGGGGCTCCAGCGGAAGGCGGCGGTGGCAGTACTCGCGACGGCTAGCGGCGGCGGCGGCGGAGGCTGGCGGCTAGGGTTTGGCCAGGGTCGGGCCTTCGGCTTACAAGGCTGGCCGGGCTGGAGTCTCCGGGTCGGACACCGCCCGTTAGGTCGGTAACTTTTTTTTAGAATAATTCCGCGATAGAAAAACAAATAAAAGAAATAATAAACGGACTACAAAAATCCTGAAATAAATTTTCCCCGTCCTCTAAAAATAAGATGGACCGGTTGAACATTTATTTGGGCCTCTGATGCAATTTTGAAAAACGCATATTTTTCCTAATTCAAATAAAATAGCAATAAAACTCCGAATAAGAATCTTATTTGATTTTAATATTTAATCTCCCATATTTCTTTACTTTGGGGAAGTCATTTTATCCCCTCTCTTTTATTTTCATAAGAGAAATATTCGAAGAGAAAATAATTAAAATCAAATGATCCTATTTTCAAAATTTGAGAAAACTCAAATATGAAAATAACGAAATTCCCAACTCTCTCCGCGGGTCCTTGAGTTGCGTAGAATTTCTAGGATCAAGCCAAAATGCAATAAAATATGATATGCAATGATGATCTAATGTATAACATGCCAAATTGAAAATTTGGGATGTTACAAACCTACCCCCCTTAAGATGAATCTCGCCCTTAAGATTCGGGTTGGCTAGAAAATAGGTGAGGGTGGTCCTTCCGTAGGTCATCCTCTCGTTCCCAGGCAGCTTCATCTTCGGTATGGTGGCTCCATTGAACTTTGCAGAACTTGATAACTTTGCTGCGAATGACTGGTACATCTCCGTCGTATCTATAATTTTTGATTGTTTCATGCCAATATTCTACAACTTTCATATACTTTTGGCAACTTTTTATATTATTTTTGGGACTAACATATTGATCCAGTGCCCAGTGCCAGTACATGTCTGTTGCATGTTTTTATGTTTTGCAGGAAACCCATATCAAATGGAATCCAAACGGGATAAAAACGGACAAAGAATATTTTTGGAATATTTGGGATTTTCTGGAGGAAGAATCAACGCGAAACGGTGCCCGAGGTGGCCACGAGGCAGGGGCACGCCTGGCCCCACTAGGCGCGCCCTTGACCCTCGTGAGCCCCTTGTAAGGCGGTTGATACTCTACTTTGGCCGCAAGAAAGCTAATTTTTGGAAAAATATCTGGGCGAAGGTTTGAATCAAATCGGAGTTGCGGATCTCCGGACATAAAAGAAACTGTGCGAGGGCAGAATCTAGGAGCGCAAAAACAGAGAGAGACAGAGAAACAGATCCAATCTCGGAGGGGCTCTCGCCCCTCCCACTCCATGGGATCCAAGGACCAGTGGGGAAACCCTTCTCCCATCTAGGGAGGAGGTCAAGGAAGAAGAAGAAGAAGGGGCTCTCTCTCCCCCTTGCTTCCGGTGGTGCCGCAACGCCGCCAGGGGGCCATCATCATCACCGCGATCTACACCAACACCTCCGCCATCTTCACCAACATCTCCATCACCTTCCCCCATATATATTCAGCGGTCCACTCTCCCGCAACCCGCTGTACCCTCTACTTGAACATGGTGCTTTATGCTTCATATTATTATCCAATGATGTGTTGCCATCCTATGATGTCTGAGTAGATTTTCGTTGTCCTATCGGTGATTGATGAATTGCTATGATTGGTTTAATTTGCTTGTGGTTATGTTGCTATCCTTTGGTGCCCATCATATGAGCGCGCGCGTGGATCACACCATAGGGTTGGTTGTATGTTGGTAGGACTATGTATTGGAGGGCAAGAGAGACAGAAGCTTCAACCTAGCATAGAAATTGATGCATACGGGATTGAAGGGGACCATTATATCTTAATGCCATGGTTGGGTTTTACCTTAATGAACGTTAGTAGTTGCGGATGCTTGCTAATAGTTCCAATCATAAGTGCACAGAATTCCAAGTCAGGGATGACATGCTAGTAGTGGCCTCTCCCACATAAAACTTGCTATAGATCTAGTAAACTAGTCGATTGCTTAGGGACAATTTCACAACTCCTACCACCACTTTTCCACACTCGCTATATTTACTTTATTGCTTCTTTATCTAAACAGCCCCTACTTTTTATTTATGTGCTCTTTATTATCTTGCAAACCTATCCAACAACATCAGAAAAGTACTTCTAGTTTCATACTTGTTCTAGGTAAAGCGAACACTAAGTGTGCGTAGAGTTGTATAAGTGGCATATAGGACTTGAGAGAATATTTGTTCTACCTTTAGCTCCTCGTTGGGTTCGACACTCTTACTTATCGAAAGAGGCTACAATTATCCCCTACACTTGTGGGCTATCAAGACCTTTTTCTGGCACCGTTGCCGGGGAGTCATAGCGTGGGGTGAATATTCTCGTGTGTGCTTGTTTGCTTTATCACTAAGTAATTTTTATTTGTTGTTCTTAGTTGTCCTCTATCTTTAGTTATGGATATGGAACACGAAATACCAAAAAAAATAGGTGTGCTTGCTACTCATGGAGATGGGGAACCTCCTAAAACCCTCGATGCTCATTATGTGAAAGATAGTATGTACTATTTTGATAATCCTGAGAAAACCCCATTCAACTTTATAATGGGAGACACGTTGGATCAACATGAATACTTTAGGGATTATCGCTTGACACAAAAAGGGAAACTATTATGGGATCAAATTTATATGTTGTATTGGTATGCTAGGCAACTATGCTTGAGATATGATTATACTTGTTGCTCTAGGATGAAGGCTCCACACCTTCCCTTTTCATGAAAATTTAATGATAATAAAACCTTGGCTTCTTATGCTAATGGTATATATGATTACTATGATGTGGAACACATAGAAGAATTCGTTGCTTTTAAGGGTGCTTATGAAATCGAATCTTTGTTGGAAAAGTATGAAGCTTTTGATGATGATGTTTATAGGCCTGAAAATTATGCTATATTGAAATATTGCTATGAGAATTATGAATATAACTCCGATATTGATGCATTTATTGAGAAAGTCTCCACTGTCCAAGAAGAGACTAATATTTTGCAGGAGTCTATGGAAGAAGAAATTGATGAAATTGTGAGCTCATTGGATGAAAAAGATGAGGAGGAGAGCGAAGAACAAAAGGAGGAAGAGCGGATTGATCACCCGTGCCCACCTTCTAATGAGAGTAACTCTTCAACTCATACATTGTTTAATTCCCCTTCGTGCTTACCAAAGGATGATTGTTATGATGATTGTTATGATCCCTTTAATTTGTATGAAATATCCATTTTTGATGATGCTTGCTATGCTTATGGCCAAGATGCCAATATGAATTATGCTCATGGAGATGAACTTGCTATAGTTCCTTATGTTAAACATGAAATTGTTGCTATTGCACCCCCGCATGATAGTCCTATTATCTTTTTGAATTCTCCCTACTACGCTATATCGGAGAAGTTTGTGCTTATTAAGGATTATGTTGATGGGTTGCATTTTACCGTTGCACATGATGATTTTGATAGATATAATATGCATGTGCTTGCTGCTCCAACTTGTAATTATTATGAGAGAGGAACTATATCTCCACCTCTCTATGTTTCCAATATGATAAAATTGCAAGAAACTGCTTATACTATGCATTGGCCTTTACTTCGTGTGCATGAATTGTTATTTTATGACATGCCTATGCATAGGAAGAGAGTTAGACTTCATTGTTACATGATATATGTTACTTTGTGCTCACTACTAAATTACAAATCATTGTTAATTAAAATTGGCTTTTGATATACCTTGGGATCCGGGTGGATTCATTACTTGAGCACTATATGCCTAGCTTAATGGCTTTAAAGAAAGTGCTGCCATGGAGACAACCCGGAAGTTTTAGAGAGTCATTTATTTCTATTGTGTGCTTTTATATAGTTTAAAAACAAAATAAATAAATAGGGGAACCCAAAACTTTTCAAAAAGAAAAGTGAAAGTGAGAAAGACAAGCATTGTTGAAGTGGGAGAGCTCCTTGAACTTTGTTCATGCTCATGGAAACTTTGTGAATCTTGATTACACAAACTTTTCATAAAAAATAATTACCCCCTTGTACAATTCCATTGTATTATAAAAATAATGTGCCAAGGTTTTCCTTTAGGATGTTTACAATATTTGTTGGTTTGTACGGTGCAGGACAGAAACTTTGGCTGTAGTGCACGATTTTAAATTTTTTGCCAGAACATCAAACGGTTCTGATTATTTTTGCACTGTCTTGACATACAAATTTTTTATTTTTCCTAATTGTTGTAGAATTTTTGTGGTATCATAAGTTTGGTGAATGTTCAGATTGCTACAGACTGTTCTGTTTTTGACAGATTCTGTTTTTGATGCATAGTTTACTTGTTTTGATGAAACTATCAATTTATATCAGTGGATTAAGCCATGGAAAAGTTATATTACAGTAGACACAATGAAAAAACAAAATATGAATTGTTTTGCAACACTACTTAGAGTAGTGATTTGCTTTATTATACTAACGGATCTTACCGAGTTTTCTGTTGAAGTTTTGTGTGGATGAAGTGTTTGATCGAGAAGGTCTCGATATGAGGAAAAGGAGGAGAGGCAAGAGCTCAAGCTTGGGGATGCCCAAGGCACCCCAAGTAAATATTCAAGGATACTCAAGCATCTAAGCTTGGGGATGCCCCGGAAGGCATCCCCTCTTTCTTCAACAATTATCAGTATGTTTTCGGATTCGTTTCGTTCATGCGATATGTGCAAGTCTTGGAGCGTCTTTTGCATTTAGTTTTCACTTTTCTTTTATGCACCATGCTGGTATGAGGTAGTCCTCGGTTGATTTATAGAATGCTCATTGCACTTCACTTAAATCTTTTGAGTATGGATTTATAGAATGCTTCACGTGCTTCACTTATATCATTAGAAGTTTGGATTGCATGTTTCTCCTCACATAGAAAAACGCCATTTGTAGAATGCTCTTTTGCTTCACTTATATTTGTTAGAGCGTGGGCATATCTTTTGTAGAAAGAATTAAACTTTCTTGCTTCACTTATATCTATTTAGAGAGATGACATGAATTGGTCATTCACATGGTTAGTCATAAAACCCTACAAAAACTTGTAGATCGCTGAATATGATATGTTTGATTCCTTGCAATAGTTTTGCGATATAAAGATGGTGATATTAGAGTCATGCTAGCGGGTAGTTGTGGATTGTAGAAATACTTGTGTTGAAGTTTGTGATTCCCATAGCATGCACATTTGGTGAACCGTTGTGTAACGAAGTTGGAGCATGAGGTATTTATTGATTGTCTTCCTTATGAGTGGCGGTCGGGGACGAGCGATGGTCTTTTCCTACCAATCTGTCCCCCTAGGAGCATGCGTGTAGTACTTTGTTTTGATGACTAATAGATTTTTTCAATAATTATGTGAGTTCTTTATGACTAATGTTGAGTCCATGGATTATACGCACTCTCACCCTTCCATCATTGCTAGCCTCTTCGGTACCGTGCATTGACCTTTCTCACCTCGAGAGTTGGTGCAAACTTCGCCGGTTCATCCAAACCCTGTGATATGATACGCTCTATCACACATAAGCCTCCTTATATCTTCCTCAAAACAGCCACCATACCTACCTATCATGGCATTTCCATAGCCGTTCCAAGATATATTGCCATGCAACTTCCATCATCATCATATACATGACTTGAGCATTCATTGTCATATTGCCTTGCATGATCGTAAGATAGCTAGCATGATGTTTTCATGGCTTGTCCGTTTTTTGATGTCATTGCTACGCTAGATCATTTGCACATCCCGGTACATCGCCGGAGGCATTCACATAGAGTCATATCTTTGTTCTAGTATCGAGTTGTAATATTGAGTTGTAAGTAAATAAAGTGTGATGATCATCATTATAGAGCATTGCCCCATAAAAAAAGAGAGGCCAAAGAAGCCTAAATAAAAAAGGGGGGCCAAAGAAGCCCGTCCAAAAAAAGAAAAAAAAAGAAAAAAAGGGGGCAATGTTACTATCCTTTTACCACACTTGTGCTTCAGAGTAGCACCATGTTCTTCATATAGAGAGTCTCCTATATTGTCACTTTCATATACTAGTGGGAATTTTCATTATAGAACTTGGCTTGTATATTCCGATGATGGGCTTCCTCAAATGTCCTATGTCTTCATGAGCAAGCAAGTTGGATGCACACCCACTTAGTTTCAGTTTGAGCTTTCATACACTTATAGCTCTAGTGCATCCGTTGCATGGCAATCCCTACTCCTCGCATTGACATCAATTGATGGGCATCTCCATAGCCCGTTGATTAGCCGTGTCGATGTGAGACTTTCTCCCTTTTTGTCTTCTCCACACAACCTCCACCATCATACTCTATTCCACCTATAGTGTTATATCCATGGCTCGTGCTCATGCATTGCGTGAAAGTTGAAAAGGTTTGAGAACGTCAAAAGTATGAAACAATTTCTTGGCTTGTCATCGGGGTTGTGCATGATTTGAATATTTTGTGTGATGAAGATGGAGCATAGCCAGACTATATGATTTTGTAGGGATAACTTTCTTTGGCCATGTTGTTTTGAAAAGACACGATTGCTTTATTAGTACGCTCGAAGTATTATTGTTTTTATGTCAAATGATAGACTATTGCTTTGAATCACTCATGTCTTAAATATTCATGCCATGATTAGATACATGATCAAGATTATGCTAGGTAGCATTCCACATCAAAAATTATCTTTTTTATCATTTACCTACTTGAGGATGACCAGGAATTAAGCTTGGGGATGCTGATACGTCTCCGTCGTATCTATAATTTTTGATTGTTTCATGCCAATATTCTACAACTTTCATATACTTTTGGCAACTTTTTATATTATTTTTGGGACTAACATATTGATGCAGTGCCCAGTGCCAGTTCCTGTCTGTTGCATGTTTTATGTTTCGCAGGAAACCCATATCACACAGAATCCAATCGGTATAAAAATGGACGGAGAATATTTTTGGAATATTTGGGATTTTCCAGAGGAAGAATCAATGCGAAACGGTGCCCGAGGTGGCCACGAGGCAGGTGGGCGTGCCTAGCTCCACTGGGCGCGCCCCTAACCCTCGTGAGCCCCTCTTAAGGTGGTTGATGCTCTACTTTGGCCGCAAGAAAGCTAATTTTTGGAAAAATATCAGGGCGAAGGTTTCAATCCAATCGGAGTTACGGATCTCCGGATATAAAAGAAATGGTGCCAGGGCAGAATCCAGGAGCGCAGAAACAAAGAGAGACAGAGAGACATATCCAATCTCGGAGGGGCTCTCACCCCTCCCACACCATGGGAGCCAAGGACCAAAGGGGAAACCCTTCTCCCATATAGGAAGGAGGTCAAGGAAGAAGAAGAAGAAGGGGGCTCTCTCCCCCTTGCTTTCGGTGGCGCCAGAACGCCGCCATGGGGCTATCATCATCACCGCGATCTACACCAACACCTCCGCCATCTTCACCAACATCTCCATCACCTTCCCCCATATATATTCAGCGGTCCACTCTCCCGCAACCCGCTGCACCCTCTACTTGAACATGGTGTATAACACCCACGATGCGGCTATATCTCCCACGTGTCGAAGCACGACTTAGAGGCATAACCGCATTATGGTTTTGTTGCAAGAAGGGTCATCTTCACACAATCCCATGTAATGAACAAGAATGGGATAAAGAGTTGGATTACAATCGCCACTTCACACAATGAACATAAATAAATCATACATCATTCAGAGTACACACATAGTCCGACTACGGACAAAACCAAAAGAAAAGAAGATAACCCAACTGCTAAATCCCTGATCGTCCCAACTGGGCTCCACTACTAATCAACATGAAACAAAACATAGCAACGACCAAGATCTTCATTGAGCTCCCATCTGAGCTCGGTTGCATCACCTGCACTGGTATCATCGGCACCTGCAACCGTTGTGATAGTATCTGGTGAGTCACGAGGACTCAGCAATCTCAAAACCCACGATATCAAGACTATTTAAACTTATAGGAAAGGAAGGGGTAAAGTGGTGAGGTTGCAGCAGCGACTAAGCATATATGGTGGCTAACATACGCAAATAAGAGCGAGAAGAGAGCAAACGGAACGGTCGTGAAGCTAGCAATGATCAAGAAGTGATCCTGAACTCCTTCTTACGTCAAACATAACCCAAAACTGTGTTCACTTCCCGGACTCCACCGAAAAGAGACCATCACGGCTACACACACGGGTGATGCGTTTTAATTCGGATCTGGTGTCAAGTTATCTACAACCGGACATTAACAAATTCCCATCTGCCACATAACCGCGGGCACGGCTTTCGAAAGTTTATACCCTGCAGGGGTGTCCGAACTTATCCCATCATAAGCTCTCACGGTGAACGAAGGATATTCCTTCTCCCAGGAAGACCCAATCAGACTCTGAATCCCGGTTACAAGACATTTCGACAATGGTAAAACAAGACCAGCAAAGCCGCCCGAATGTGCCGACAAATCCTGATAGGAGCTGCACGTATCTCGTTCTCAGGGCACACCGGATTGTCCAAACTTCCGGTAGGCCAGCCCAGAGTTGCCCCTGGTGGCCACCGGCGGCTGACAGGTTGGACCAACACTCACGACGAGCACTGGCGCGGGGGGTAAAATAAAGATGACCCTTGAGTCTGCAGAACCCAAGGGAAAAAGGCTTAGGTGGCAAATGTTAAAACCAATGTTGGGCCTTGCTGGAGGAGTTTTATTCAAAGCGAACTATCAAGGGGGTCCCATAAATCACCCAACTGTGTAAGGAACGCAAAATCAAGGAACATAACACCGGTATGACGGAAACTAGGGCGGCAAGAGTGGAACAAAACACCAGGCATAAGGCCGAGTCTTCCACCCTTTACCAAGTATATAGATGCATTAATTAAATAAGAGATATTGTGATATCCCAACATAATCATGTCCATCATGGAGCAATCTTCAACTTCACCTGCAACTAACAATGCTATAAGAGGGGCTGAGCAAAGCGGTAACATAGCCAAGCAATGGTTTGCTAGGAAGGGTGAAAAAGTTAGAGGCTGACATGGCAATTTGGGAGGCATGGTCAACAAGTGATAGGTAGTGCAGCATAGCGATAGAACGGAGCAACTAGCAAGCAAAGATAGAAGTGATATCGAGGGTAATGGTCATCTTGCCTGAAATCCCGCAAGGAAGAAGAACGAGTCCATGAAGAAAACAAACGGATGTAGACGAACGAATCCTCACAATCGCAACATTACCGGAACTAAGAAGCAACACCGGAAAGAAAGAAACCACATGGTAAACACACAAGCATAATCATGGCATGATGCACAATCAAGTATGATGCATGTCCGGTTTAATGAGGCATGGCATGGAAAAGTGCAACACACAATACTACAAGTTACGTGGAGCTCAATTTGCAACGAGTTGCATATTGACGAAACACCACATTCAAGTATTTGGTTCACTCTCGGTTATGTACACAACAATATTAAATGTTGTTAAACATGGCAAGAGGTGAAGGACAATTCGATCACGGTCCAAACATAGGGTGCATCTCATACAACACATGCATTCGTTCACGGGCGGTCGTCATCTCGGGATTATACCTTTGGAGCGTGCGTTTCGGAGCGGTTCGGGTTCGTCGAGGGAAGTAGTGGTACACGGGTCATAGTGGGAAGTAGTCGTTCTCGCGACGGTAGTGGAAGTAGTGGTTCACGGACGTCGTGGAAGTAGTCGTTCACGGTGACGGTAGTGGAAGTAGTGGTACACGTTCGTTTTCGGAGAGGAACTTGATGAATCCAATGTCTTTGGGGTGACGGTAGTGGTACACGTTATCTTGTGGAACTTCATGGTTCATTGTGTAGTCGTACACGGGTCCTTGCTGAAGCTGGTCGCACACACACGTAGATGAACTTGATGGTTCATCGACCTCCTGGTTCTTGGCGAATCCGCGTAGTGGTACTTGTCGGTCTCGGTCAGGGCGTTCCTAGTCTTGAGGAGGTCCCCGAAAGAGAGCTTGGCGTCCATGGGGACATGGAGCTGCGGTCTTGGCGTCGGGCGGGGATCGAAGGCCAATGAGGGTTGCGCGTAAGAGTGCTGCAGGAGAGGCCGGAGTTGCGGGCGTTGGAGGCGGGGCCGGTCGATGCTGTCCGGTCGAGAACGAAGCCGGAGAAGTAGGGGCGAAGCTGGGAAGAAGCGGCTGCAGCAGGAGCTTGGGGTCGGGTTGGCCATGGCGTGGAGGATGAACCAGGTGGCCTCGGCGAGGAGGCGCGATGGCAGGGCCGACGGGAGCAGTAGCTCGGACGGCGAGGCATGGCCATGGAAGGAGCCTGGCGCGAGGGACGCTAGTGGCGGGACCGCGCACGAGGTGGCCCTCCTGGTGGTCGCCGACGGCGGCGGCTGGTGATGGGTCACCGGAGCGGATGGTGGTCGGACAGGTCACGGCGGAGATAGCATGGAGGTTGAGGCCGAACGGAGGGAGGAGGAGGCACGGGCGCGGACGAGGCTGGGGTGCCGGATCACGGTAGCGACGGATCAGGAGCCTCTCTTGATTGGGACGAGGATGGAGGGGGCGAGCGAGGGGATCGGGCGCAGGGAGCTCGTCTCCCTGGCTCGATGCGTGTGTGAGTGTGTGTGGCGGCGGGCAGAGGGAACGAGAGGGAGAGAGATGCGGATCGAGAGGAGGGGATCAGGGTAGCTAGGGTTATGGAGCTGGGGCCGGCTGGGCCTAATGAGGTGGGCTGGTGCTGGAGGCTAGGACGCCCAGCTGGGCTGGACTCTCTCTCCCTCCCTTCTATTCTTTAGCAGAAAAGAGTTAGAGAGAAGAGAAAGAAAGAGAGGGTTAGGGGAAGAATTTGCGCATAGGCTTAATTTTCCCGGACTCATAAAAATGAGCTTAAAATCCAAGAAAATAGAAGTTGGCATGAATGCAAGATTTAAGTTCAAACTCATTTGAATTTAATTCAAATGGTTTGAACTAGGACAAGGTTTAGGAGTGGCCAAAATTGTTGAGGATTTTTTGTGGAGCGCCGAAAAATGATGAAAGAAATTATGGGCAAGGTTGGAGACCAAGAATTGAGATAACGACGGCATGGGATATTTTGCAAGTGGGTTATGGTTAATTCAAAATAAATGGAATAATTTTATTATAGCTCCCTAATAATAGTAGGAGACTTTGAATATGTTTTAAAGAGAAATCACCATGTGAATATCCCTCGATTTAAATAGATCAAAAATCTATGCAATTTATTTAGGTGAGTTTTAAAAAAAGGGGTTGCATGATGACATGATGCAATGCACATGATGCAAGGATGAATGCAACGAACAAAATAAATCACACAACAAATCTTGGAATACAAGGAAGGCATCTGGAGCGTCGGTCTCGGGGCGTTACAACACTCCACCACTACAAGAGGATCTCGTCCCGAGATCTAGGATGGCACCGGAGAGAAACGGAAGAGGAAGAGAAGAGGTAAAACTAAGTTACTTCTTTGACGAACGAGTGAAACCACGAACCTTGAGAGGTTGAGCAATTTAAAAGAAAGAGTACAATAGAGATGAACGAGATTGCAAACAATCCGTTAGAAAAGAGGAACATCAAATTCGGACAACACTCCGGTTGAAAAGAGATGCAAGACTTGATAAGATGAAAAGAACTTGAAGAGATGACACAACACTTCGGTTAAATGGATAAGCACAAAAGAACATGATCCTCACCATTCGAGATGATGAGTGAAAAGAGCAACATCACAATGCGTCTGGAAGAAAGAATAGAAGATAGGTCATTGGAATAACAGAATGAAGAAGAAAATTTCAACTTCTGCCACAGAAGAACTTGGAAAGCACCCTTCCAAGAAGGTTATAACGGAGTTGTTGGAAAACCAACAACGAAAAGAATAAGTTTGTTGTGGGCTTATGGAAAACATCTCAAAATTATGAGGTGATAACCGGCCACGAAAGAGAGAAAGCTTCTTCCACCGAGGTGATAGAGAGATAACCTGGATCATTGATAAACACCATAATAGTAACATTCCTTAGGGAAGACTTAAGGTGAAATATAACCCAAGATACTCCAACAAAGAAATTGCTGGGTTGAAAAGATCTCATGATCGAAGAGGAAAAATGATGGTATTTAAAATATCTTATTCTTGACAACTTGTGAATCATAAGACTTGAAGGGAAATTATCAAGAATGACATACCACCACCTCAAAAGATAAGGTAGAAAGAATTGCACTTCGAAAATGCAAGAAGATGAAAACTTGAACGCCTCAAAACAAAACATGTGTTGGGCACCATGTTTAATTTTGAGTATAGCTTGGCTGATCTTAACTTCAAGAGAAATCTTGAAGAACAATTGAAGAATGAAAAGAATCCTTGACGAACCACCATGTAGAGCTTCCATGAAGAACTCCGGTACTAAAAGGATGATAGAAAGAAAGAGAAGTTGAAAACACAAGGTGAAGCCTTGCAATGATTTAGATGGAGATTCGCGACGAGATAATGCGGAAAACTTGGAACTCCGAAAAAGAAAAGATGAAACACTAGAACCGAGAATTACTTCATCATGAACAAACTCCGAAGGAAGGGATTAAACACTTGGATGAAACAAGAATAAGAATTACATTATGCGTATCCTTCATCAATTTGAATTGATGACAAGCAACGGATTTGGCATACTACTTATTCTCGTTGAAAGGATTAAGAGGGATATAGCGTAAACTTGAGAAGGTATTGATGGAACCACCTGTGGGATTGAAACAATGAAAGAATGAAAGAATGAATGATAACCAAGGAAGAAAACTCTTCAACGAACCACCGTAAGAATTGAAAATGAAAGTAGCAAAGGCACAATTCAACGGGAAGAATTGGAAAACGAATGAAGATACTTGAGGGAATTTAGATACAAGAGAACGAAGAGATCATGAACTAATTAGAGGATATTTGGACGATGCACCGGAAGAATTTGAGAACGAGAGCTGAAAGCTGAGAATGAATAATTCTGAGACGATTGGCTCCGGAGAATGAAACTGAAAAGACTCCTGAATTGCTCCGGATGGGTGAAAAGAACTCTCATAATTGAAAAAAACAATTATGAGAGGATGGCGGCAAGCTATAACCATGAATCTCTGGAAGAACGGGTAAGGATTTAAGAGGAACTCTTCTTCGGTCTTCACATGTTGAGAATGATGACGAGAACCACCAAAATTGTTGAGACACTCCAGAAGGATTAAAAGAAAAAAAAGTTGAACCAAAGATGAAAAACAATTTGAAAGCGATCTTGGAGAAGGCATGTGACTGATGGAAATTCATTCTTACGTCAAACTTTGAAAGAATTTGAAAATCGCTCCGGATAAGTTAGAAGAGTCAGGTAAGATCTTGGAAAAAGACCTGTGGGTTAGGGGCCACTCAAAAAGAAACATCGTTGAAGGATTACTTGAAATAGAGATTGCACCGGTAGAATTAAATAGCTTGAATAAGAGAAAAACCTTGAAGTAACTCGAACGGATTAAGAATGGAAACATGATTCTTCTGAGATATCTTGAGCACTCCGGATAAGATTAGAGAGAGGTGAACAATTAAGAGGTGCACCAACATAAGAAAGCACTTGAAATGATAAAAAGAATATGATCAACACCAACAACTTGAATTGAAACCACCGGAGAAGAAAAATGAACGAAGAATAATAAACTTGAAACTCGTGAGCATCTTCACGAGGGATCACCGGATCAGAACATTGATTGAAAAGGGTAAAGTGACTTCACATGAATAAATGGATACTTGATTAAAATATATGAGTCCTTGAAGAAAAGGGTGGGAGGGTGGGAAAACAAAGACAACTTGGGACGGATGAAACAAACACCAGTGAGAAAACTTAGAGTTGATCTTGCGGATGTTGAAAATGATCGGATCCACTTGAAGAGAAGCATGCCGGTTCGGAAAAGAATTGACATGACAATCTCGATAAACAAGAAGGATTGGCACTCTCATAGAAATATGAGATCACCATTTAGGGAAGGTATGGATCAACACTTGACATCGAAGCAACTCGAATACCACAACTCAAAACAAAACAAAGGATTTGGCTTGCAGAATAAGCCGGAACAAACATATGATAGAGATTCCGTCCGAAGTTTTCATGGTGGGGCCCACACAGGCTCGATTGTACATCACCATCATGTACAAGGCAGTGCACATGACATACAAAGTGTCCCCGAACCAGCATAGCCAAGGGTTCTTTAAGACACAATGAGACCACTGTAAAAACGACCATGGAAAGGCGGACCACTAGACATCGAACCCCAATCTCATATCATGCATGTGTCAGAAAGAAAAAAAACTAGAGCTACTTGAATTCCCACCTATAAAACTCCCGAAACTTTCTGGTTATGGAATCTGGTGTTGGGGATACAGGGGAAGCAATATATATCTCACCCAAAACTAACAATCCCTACATCCAAGCTGTATCCATCCGTCAACACATAACCAAGAAACCTTCGGAAATTGTGTACCTCAATCTTCGAAAAGCATCCGTTATACAAGCTATGGCAATACTCCCGAACTCCCGCCCTAGTACTGGGTGGCGTCGAGGTTATCTCACCAACAACTGCATAAAAGAGATTTTCGATGTCGGCAAAACTCAGGTATTCCAGAACTGCAACGATAAAATTGTGACGACAACACCTCGAAGCTCAACTCCCCGGGTCACTGCCACATAAAAGATAGGAGGCACCAAGAACAATGTTCTCGTCACAAAACCATCGGAACGATTCCAAGATACCCGCGTGATCCTAAATTTTTTTTAGTGAAATTTGAGGAGAGGAAAGTCAAAACATCTACGTCAGGAGACCTCACCAGAGCGACGAAGGGACTGAGGAGTAAAAAGAATCCTACTCTCCGATATATATAATCCTAAGACTCAAAACATTTTTTTTCTAGACTCAACAATGCCAGCAAACAATCAAGCAGGGGGCTCCTAAGTCGGGGATGGCTCTGATTACCAACTTATAACACCCACGATGTGGCTATATCTCCCACATGTCGAAGCACGACTTAGAGGCATACCGCATTGTGGTTTTGTCGCAAGAAGGGTCATCTTCACACAATCCCATGTAATGAACAAGAATGGGATAAAGAGTTGGCTTACAATCGCCACTTCACACAATGAACATAAATAAATCATACATCATTCAGAGTACACACATAGTCCGACTACGGACAAAACCAAAAGAAAAGAAGACAACCCAACAGCTAGATCCCTGATCGTCCCAACTGGGCTCCACTACTGATCAACATGAAACGAAACATAGCAACGACCAAGATCTTCATTGAGCTCCCATCTGAGCTCGGTTGCATCACCTGCACTGGTATCATCGGCACCTGCAACTGTTGTGATAGTATCTGGTGAGTCACGAGGACTCAGCAATCTCAAAACCCACGAGATCAAGACTATTTAAGCTTATAGGAAAGGAAGGGGTAAAGTGGTGAGGTTGCAGCAGCGACTAAGCATATATGGTGGCTAACATACGCAAATAAGAGCGAGAAGAGAGCAAACGGAACGGTCTTGAAGCTAGCAATGATCAAGAAGTGATCCTGAACTCCTACTTACGTCAAACATAACCCAAAACCGTGTTCACTTCCCGGACTCCACCGAAAAGAGACCATCACGGCTACACACAAGGTTGATGCGTTTTAATTCGGATCTGGTGTCAAGTTATCTACAACCGGACATTAACAAACTCCCATCTGCCACATAACCGCGGGCACGGCTTTCAAAAGTTTATACCCTGCAGGGGTGTCCCAACTTAGCCCAAGCTCTCACGGTCAACGAAGGATATTCCTTCTCCCAGGAAGACCCGATCAGACTCGGAATCCCGGTTACAAGACATTTCGACAATGGCAAAACAAGACCAGCAAAGCCACCCGAATGTGCCGACAAATCCTGATAGGAGCTGCACATATCTCGTTCTCAGGGCACACCGGATTGTCCGAACTTCCGGTAGGCCAGCCCAGAGTTGCCCCTGGAGGCCACCGGCGGCTGACAGGTTGGACCAACACTCACGACGAGCACTAGCCCGGGGGGTAAAATAAAGATGACCCTTGAGTCTGCAGAACCCAAGGGAAAAAGGCTTAGGTGGCAAATGTTAAAACAAATGTTGGGCCTTGCTGGAGGAGTTTTATTCAAAGCAAACTGTCAAGGGGGTCCCATAAATCACCCAACCGTGTAAGGAACGCAAAATCAAGGAACATAACACCGGTATGACGGAAACTAGGGCGGCAAGAGTGGAACAAAACACCAGGCATAAGGCCGAGTCTTCCGCTCTTTACCAAGTATATAGATGCATTAATTAAATAAGAGATATTGTGATATCCCAACATAATCCTATCCATCATGGAGCAGTCTTCAACTTCACCTGCAACTAACAATGCTATAAGAGGGGCCGAGCAAAGCGGTAACATAGCCAAGCAATGGTTTGCTAGAAAGGGTGAAAAAGTTAGAGGCTGACATGGCAATTTCGGAGGCATGGTAAACAAGTGATAGGTAGCACAACATAGCGATAGAACGGAGCAACTAGCAACCAAAGATAGAAGTGATATCGAGGGTAATGGTCATCTTGCCTGAAATCCCGCAAGGAAGAAGAACGAGTCCATGAAGAAGACAAACGGATGTAGACGAACGAATCCTCACAATCGTAACATTACCGGAACTAAGAAGAAACACCGGAAAGAAACAAACAACATGGTAAACACACAAGCATAATCATGGCATGATGCACAATCAAGTATGATGCATGCCCGGTTTAATGAGGCATGGCATGGCAAAGTGCAACACACAATACTACAAGTTAAGTGGAGCTCAATTTGCAACGAGTTGCATATTGACGAAACACCACATTCAAGTATTTGGTTCACTCTCGGTTATGTACACAACAATATTAAATGTTGTTAAACATGGCAAGAGGTGAAGCATAATAAAACTAACTATTTAGGCAATTTAAATGGGGCCGAATATAACAAACAACAAATCCGGAAAATCCCCATGTCATTTAGCAATTTAAAAGCAAACAACAATTTTAAGCATTTTAATTATCGTTATCATGATGCGGATGACATGTGCAAGTTTTATGCAATTTTATGAAAATGTTGACATCTAATATCATAGGGAGCATTTGGTCACCATGGCGGAACAAAAGGGGTGCCACGACAACGATAACGAAAATGGTGCCATGGCAACATTCCGGTGATCCGACAACTCATTGAGCGACCGGTGCAAACAAAGATGTGGATGACATATGCAAAAGAAGGTGGGGTGATCCCAGATTCCGGGTTCCCACGGGACGGTGGCATGGCAAAAGAGGGGCATCTTAAGGACAATTCGATCACGGTCCAAACATAGGGTGCATCTCATACAACACATGCATTCGTTCACGGGCGGTCGTCATCTCGGGATTATACCTTTGGAGCGTGCATTCCAGAGCGGTTCGGGTTCGTCGAGGGAAGTAGTGGTACGCGGGTCATAGTGGGAAGTAGTCGTTCTCGCGACGGTAGTGGAAGTAGTGGTTCACGGACGTCGTGGAAGTAGTCGTTCACGGCGATGGTAGTGGAAGTAGTGGTACACGTTCGTTTTCAGAGAGGAACTTGATGAATCCAACGTCTTTGGGGCGACGGTAGTGGTACACGTTATCTTGTGGAACTTCACGGTTCATTGTGTAGTCGTACACGAGTCCTTGCCGAAGATGGTCGCACACGCACGTAGATGAACTTGATGGTTCATCGACCTCCTGGTTCTTCGCGAATCCGCGTAGTGGTACTTGTCGGTCTCGGTCAGGGTGTTCCTAGTCTTGAGGAGGTCCCCGAAAGAGAGCTTGGCATCCATGGGGACATGGAGCTGCGGTCTTGGCGTCGGGCGGGGATCGAAGGCAAACGAGGGTTGAGCGTAAGAGTGCTGCAGGAGAGGCCGGAGTTGTGGGCATTGGAGGCGGGGCCGGTCGATGCAGTCCGGTCGAGAACGAAGCCAGAGAAGTAGGGGCGGAGCTGGGAAGAAGCGGCTGCAGCAGGAGCTTGGGGTCGGGTTGGCCATGGCATGGAGGATGAACCAGGTGGCCTCGGCGAGGAGGCGCGATGGCAGGGCCGACGGGAGCAGTAGCTCGAACGGCGAGGCATGGCCATGGAAGGAGCCTGGCGCGAGGGACGCTAGCGGCGGGACCGCACGCGAGGTGGCCCTCCTGGTGGTCGCCGACGGCGGTGGCTGGTGATGGGTCACCGGAGCGGGTGGTGGTCGGACGGGTCACGGCGGAGATAGCATGGAGGTTGAGGCCGAACGGAGGGAGGAAGAGGCACGGGCGCTGATGAGGCTGGGGCGCCGGATCACGGTAGCGATGGATCAGGAGCCTCTCCCGATTGGGATGAGGATGGAGGGGGCGAGCGAGGGGATCGGGCGCAGGGAGCTCGTCTCCCTGGCTCGATGCATGTGTGTGTGTGTGTCGGCGGGCAGAGGGAACGAGAGGGAGAGAGATGCGGATCGAGAGGAGGGGATCAGGGTAGCTAGGGTTATGGAGCTGGGGCCGGCTGGGCCTAATGAGGTGGGCTGGTGCTGGAGGCTAGGACGCCCAGCTGGGCTGGACTCTCTCTCCCTCCCTTCTATTCTTTAGCAGAAAAGAGTTAGAGAGAAGAGAAAGAAAGAGAGGGTTAGGGGAAGAATTTGCGCATAGGGTTAATTTTCCCGGACTCATAAAAATGAGCTTAATCCAAGAAAATAGAAGTTGGCATGAATGCAAGATTTATGTTCAAACTCATTTTAATTTAATTCAAATGGTTTGAACTAGGACAAGGTTTAGGAGTGGCCAAAATTGTTGAGGATTTTTGGTGGAGCTCCGGAAAATGATGCAAGAAATTATGGGCAAGGTTGGAGACCAAGAATTGAGATAACGACGGCATGGATATTTTGCAAGTGGGTTATGGTTAATTCCAAATAAATGGAATAATTTTATTATAGCTCCCTAATAATAGTAGGAGACTTTGAATATGTTTTAAAGAGAAATCACGATGTGAATATCCCTTGATTTAAATAGATCAACGGTCTATGCAATTTATTTAGGTGAGTTTTTAAAAAAGGGGTTGCGTGATGACATGATGCAATGCACATGATGCAAGGATGAATGCAACGAACAAAATAAATCACACAACGAATCTCGGAATACAAGGAAGGCATCTGGAGCGTCGGTCTCGGGGCGTTACATGGTGCTTTATTCTTCATATTATTATCCAATGATGTGTTGCCATCCTATGATGTCTGAGTAGATTTTCGTTCTCCTATCGATGATTGATGAATTTCTATGATTGGTTTAATTTGCTTGTGGTTATGTTGCTGTCCTTTGGTTCCCATCATATGAGAGCGCACGTGGATCACACCATAGGATTAGTTGTATGTTGATAGGACTATCTATTGGAGGGCAAGAGTGACAGAAGCTTCAACCTAGCATAGAAATTGATGCATATGAGATTGAAGGGGGACCATTATATCTTAATGCTATGGTTGGGTTTTACCTTAATGAACGTTAGTAGTTGCGGATGATTGCTAATAGATCCAATCATAAGTGCATAGAATTCCAAGTCAGGGATGACATGCTAGTAGTGGCCTCTCCCACATAAAACTTGCTATCGATCTAGTAAAGTAGTCGATTGCTTAGGGACAATTTCACAACTCCTACCACCACTTTTCCACACTCGCTATATTTACTTTATTGCTTCTTTATCTAAACAACCCCTACTTTTTATTTACGTGCTCTTTATTATCTTGCAAACCTATCCAACAACACCTACAAAGTACTTCTAGTTTCATACTTGTTCTAGGTAAAACAAACACTAAGCATGCATAGAGTTGTATAAGTGGCAGATAGGACTTGAGAGAATACTTATTCTACCTTTAGCTCCTCGTTGGGTTCGACACTCTTACTTATCGTAAGAGGCTACAATTATCCCCTACACTTGTGGGTTATAAGTGACTCGGCTGGCAAACTCGAGAATCTTCACTGGTTTCTCCTCGTAGGTCAAATTGCTATCCAACTGAATCGCCTCCAATGGCACTATATCTCTTAGAGGAATATCGGCCATCTCTGCGTGGCACTTCTTCAGCTGGGCAGCATGGAACACGTCGTGAACTCCTGACAATCCTTCGGGTAGCTCCAACTTGTAAGCAACTTCTCCCATACGTTCCAAAACTTTGTATGGTCCCACAAAACGTGGTGCTAATTTTCCCTTGACTCCAAAACACTTAACTCCTCGTAGTGGGGACACCCGAAGATATGCTCTGTCTCTAACTTTGTAAACTCTCTCCTTGCATTTAGAATCTGCATAACTCTTGTGCCTGGACTGGGCTACCTTGAGTCTATCGCGAATCAACTTAACCTTCTCTTGAGACTCCTTAATCAAGTCTGGTCCAAACAACTGACGGTCTCCAGCCTCATCCCACAGCAACGGGGTCCTGCACCTCCTTCCGTATAAGGCTTCGAAAGGGGCCATCTTCAAACTAGCTTGGTAGCTGTTATTGTAAGAGAACCCTGCATATGGAAAATTGCCGTCCCAACTAGATCCATAGTCTAGCGCACAAGCTCGCAACATGTCCTCCAGAATCTGATTTACTCTCTTAGTCTGTCCATCTGTCTGCGGGAGGAACACTGTGCTGAACTCTAGCCTGGTACCCAAAGTTCCATGCAACTGATTCCAGAACTTTGAGGTAAACTGGGTTCCTCTATCTGATACAATGGTCCTCAGAACTCCATGCAGACATATGATCCTGGTCATATATATCTTTGCCAACTTAGCACCGGTGTAAGTGGTCTTCACTGGGATGAAATGATCTACCTTCGTCAAATGATCGACTACAACCCATATCGAGTCATAGCCTGAACGAGTACAGTGCAATCCCGTGATAAAATCTATGCCTAGCTTATCCCACTTCCATTCGGGTATCGGCAACGACTGCAACAATCCTGCTGGCTTCTGATGCTCTGCCTTCACTCTCTGACAAACATCACAAACTACTACATACTCCGCAATATCCTTCTTCATAGGGCCCACCAGAAACTGTCCTTCAAATCCAGATACATCTTGGTGTTTCCTGGGTGAATCGAGTATAGTGAATCATGGGCCTCTTGCAGAATCAACTTCCTGATCTCCGGATTATTAGGCACATATACGCGGTCCTCAAACCATAAGGTATCGTGTTCGTCCTCACGAAATCCCTTAGCTTTTCCTTTGCTCATTCTTTCCTTTATCTCGGCAATCTCCTTGTCCGTCTTCTGAGCTTCTCTGATCTTAGCCATCAAAGTAGACTGAACTTCCAATGTTGCTACATAGCCTCTCGGAACTATCTCCAAACTTATCTAATGAAGATCCTCTGCTAACTCCTTGGGTAACTCTCTGGTCATGAGTGTATTGACATGGCTCTTGTGACTCAACGCATCAGCTACTACATTTGCCTTTTCGGGGTGATAATGCAACTTTCTATCATAATCTTTGATGAGTTTCAACCATCTCCTCTGCCTGAGATTTAACTCCTTTTGCGTGAAGATATACTTCAAACTCTTGTGATCCGTGTACACCTCACAGTGATTTCCGATGAGAAAATGTCTCCAAGTCTTCAACGCATGCACTACAGCTGCTAACTCCAAATCGTGTGTAGCATAATTCAACTCATGTGGTTTAAGCTGTCATGGGGCATATGAAACCACTCTTCCATCCTGCATAAGCACTGCTCCAAGTCCTCGACAAGAAGCATCGCAATACACCTAATAATCCTTGCGTTGATCTGGAAGAATCAACACTGGAGCTGTAACCAAGCATTTCTTCAACTCCTGAAAAATGGCCTCACATTCCTCGGTCCATTTGAACTTGGCATCCTTCTTCAACAACTCCGTCACAGGCTTTACAATCTTGGAGAAATTCTCAATGAACCTCCTGTAGTATCCTGCGAGTCCAAGAAAACTCTGGATTTCTCCAACTGACGTGGGTGCTTCCCAATTTGTCACGGTGACAACTTTGGTGGGGTCTACGGCTATTCCTTCTCCGGATATAACATGTCCGAGGAATCCAACTTCCTTCAACCAAAATTCACACTTGCTGAACTTGGCATATAGCTGATGTTCTCTCAGCTTCCCAAGTACCAAACGCAAATGTTCCATATGTTCTTCTTCATTCTTCGAGTAGACTAATATGTCATCAATGAACACCACGACGAACTTGTCCAAAAACTCCATAAACACCTTGTTCATCATGTTCATGAAATAGGCAAGTGTGTTAGTCAGACCAAATGACATAACAGTATACTCATATAGCCCGTACCTTGTGGTAAAAGCTGTCTTAGGTATATCCTGCTCTTGAATCTTCAGCTGGTGATATCCTGATCGCAGATCGATCTTGGAAAATACTTTAGCTCCTTGCAACTGGTCAAATAGATCATTGATCATCGGCAGTGGGTACTTGTTCTTGATCGTCACCTCATTCAATCCACGATAAGCAACAACCATCCTTAACGATCCATCCTTCTTCTCCACTAGAAGCACTGGCGATCCCCACGGTGATGAACTTGGGCGAATATAGCCTTTATCCAGTAACTCCTTAATCTGCTTCTTAATTTCCTCCGAATCCTTTGCGGGCATCCTGTACGGTCTCTTAGATATTGACCCTGTGCCTGGCAAAAGTTCAATCAAAAACTCAATCTCTCTATCCAGTGGCATGCCTGGAAACTCCTAGGGAAATACGTTATACATCAGGGAAATCCTTCACCACTGGTACTTCCTCCTGTACAACTCCTGATAAGGAATTCACTTGAGTCCTCTTAGGCATATACCTGGATACATACCTAATCCTTCTTCCTTCTGGGGTGGAGAGCAAAATCGACTTACTAGTGCAATCAATGTTTCCTCCATACATCGATAGCCAATCCATACCCAGAATCACATCCAATCCTTGCGACTCCAGAATTATTAGATCCGATGGGAAAACATACCTACCTATGGTCAATGGCATCTAAAAACATCCTTGACTTGCCATATGTTCCGCTCCCGGTGAACTTACTAACATAGGTGTTCTAAGAACCTTGGTGGGCAATTTATACTTATCCACAAATCCCCTTGATATGTATGAATGCGATGCACCAGTATCAAAAAGAACAATTGCAGTAAATGTCTTAACCAAAAACTTACCTATTACTGCATCTAGCTGTGCTTCAACCTCCTCCACGCTAATGTGGTTCACTTGTCCCCTGTTGAAAGGGCCGGGCTTCTTTCCAGAGCTTCCATTGCCATTTCCATTCTTAGCTTCAGTACACTCCGTGGTGTAATGTCCAATCTTCTCGCACTTGTAGCAAGTAATGTGACTTAGATCCTTCTTAGCGGGCGTTGCTGGGTTGGAACGGTTCTGACCGTTGCTTCCTCCATTCCCATTCCCATTCTTGGGGCCACTATGGTTATGAGGAATCCCTCCATTGTGGTTGTGACCTCCATGGTTATGTTGAAGGTGTCCTCCTGAGTTCAGGGTAAAACGGGGTTTCTACTGAGCTCCCGAATTGTACTTCCCTTGTCCATACTTCCTCTTGTGGCTGTCTATCTGCTGCTGCTTCCCTTCAATCATGAGCGCTCTATCTACCAACTCCTGGTAGTTGTTGAAGTTTTCCACCATCAACTGCATGCTCAGCTCATCATTCAGTCCTTCCAGAAACTTCTCCTACTTAGCAGCGTCTGTAGCAACGTCATCAGGGGTATAACGTGCTAACTTACTAAATTCATCCACATACTAGCCTACTGTGCGTCCTCCTTGCCGCAAGTTGCAAAAATCACGCTTCTTCATGGCCATAGCTCCTGCTGAAACATGGGCAGTGCGAAAAGCCTGCTGAAACTGATCCCATGTGACAGTGTCGATGGGGTAAGTGGCTGTAAAATTCTCCCACCATGATGTTGCGGGTCCATCAAGCTGGTGTGCAGCAAAATGCACTCTCTCTGCATCTATGCATCCTGCAGTGGTCAGCTCCATTCCAATCTTGCGGAGCCAATCATCTGCAACTATCGGCTCGGTGCTACTGGAAAACACTAGCGGATTCAGCCTTAGGAAACAGGCTAAGTGATCAACAGGTGGTGGTGGTGGTGGGTTGTTGTTGTTCCCCTAGTTCTGATTCTGGACTAGTAGCTGCATCAGGGTATTCTGTTGCTGGATCAACTGGGTGAGCTCTAGTGGGAAAGCAAATCCATTATCGCATCTCGGAGGCATCTGATAGGTTTAGAAAAGATGAGAAAACATAATAGAATGAGGTTTAGAGGGAAAACACTACCCATATGCTCATGAGACAACCACAATCAATATCACTTCAATCAATTCAAACAAGGGCATACAATCGGTCTACTATCGTTACAAAAGTGCTCGGACTATACTATATACATGGGGGAATACTACTACTGATATGGTGGTCGACTAGAAAGTTTGATCAGTGGAAGACTCCATGATATCTACTCCAACTTCATCAACATAGTCATCATCGCTATCGTCAGGATCTGAGTTGGTGTCGTCGATGATGATGTAGTTCTCCGGACAAGTGGAATCGTCGTCGTCTCCTCCTGGCGCGGGGTCTCCCATGAACACTCCTAGCTTCCTTGTCAAATCGTCATTCTTCTCCACGAGTATCATCATTTCCTCCTCATATCCATCGCGTGTAGACTTGAGTTCTTCTTCCAGCTTCGTGATCCTGGTCATTGCCTTCTTCAGATCTATCATGCCTGTGCACATCTAGTTCTCCTGGCGACGAATGTGCTGGTTTAACTCCTGGATAAAAGCTGCAGTGGATCTATCTTTCCTAGTGCTGATCATATCCCATTGCTCATCTCGGCACCCACATATCTGGTAGATATTATCCTTGAGATCCTTGTGGTAAACTTCTTCAATGCGTCCTATGGCGATGTGGGCTGCCATGCTCTTTCCTAGACTCCAGGTTGGTGCATCAAAGGAAAACTCTATGGGCTCAGTGGCTGGCATGAACGTCCTTCCTGGAACTTGAACTTGAATCATCCAACGCTCCTCTTCTGGTGAAGTGGCGATGTAGGTCCCGGTGAAGCTTGGTATTCCTATGCTCAAGTACCTAGTGACTTCCTTCAAGTGTCGGCCAAAAGGTGTATCTTCATCCAGTTGCGCGAACTTGTTCCTTGCATCCGCCATCCTATAGAGTACAAAAGGGAGAGGAGTCAGAAATGAGAAGATAGTAGTGATCTAAGGCTTTAGCTTAATGGTCGTCTCTTACAGTCAGCGTGTGCTCTAATACCATCTTGTAGTGACCAGACCTCAAACAGTCTGATCTCTGTGCATCAGTGTCATCCCTGGGTCGGTAATGCTGACACACACATTACTTGAAGGATTTATAACAGAGTACCAATCACACACTTATTACATCGAGCGTCTCAAAAGAGATCTTATTACAATAATATGGCTTAAGGCCATCTAAAAACGATAACAGCGGAAGGCTTGGAAGATAAAGTGAGTCCATCAACTCCAACGGCATCACTGAGTGAAAGATCATGACCTAAGGCACCTTACTCGTTGTCTGAAAAGTCTACAACATGAACGTTGCAGCCCGAAAACGGGTCAACACATGGAATATGCTGGCAATGTAACACATAGAGTAATGAACAGATAATTTCTATCACTACATGCAATATGGCTGGTGTAAATCTCTACGGTTACAGTTTTGTATAAAGCCAATTTTTCCCTACAACAAAGGAATAAATTTTATTTAACTATCATGGTGGTTGTTAAACATTGAGAAGGTTCCTCCAACTCAATCCCAATTAAGCATCATCATTAAACCCAATCAATTTATTTAAGTAACATGATGAGATCAACATGATAATCCAAGAACCAGATACTCAAGATGTCCATAACCGGGGACACGGCTAACCATGATTAGTTTGTACACTCTGCAGAGGTTTGCGCACTTTTCCCCACAAGACTTAATCTCCTCCGTTGGATTTCTCGCACGACATGCTGTTCGAGAAATGGATGACCGAGACACCGTCTCTCAGAAACAATCACTCTTTACTCTGGATAGACAGTTTACCTGCTTTCCCCTACATCTTCTAGCCCACCACTGAAAGAGATCATGCAACATACTCAACTATGCTAGAGCCCATAATAGCTTGTGGCTGCACACGGAAGTTTCTAGCATGAATAATCTTATGATCCCTTTGAGCCTGGGTGGCGGTCCATAGGATAATCACATGGTATCCCGGGATTTCCAGAAAAAAAACAGACAACACTGGGTTCCCCAGGTGCCTCAGTCCACCCAGATGTGTATTAAAGTTGCCACCTTAAGTTAACCAAATATTAACAATACTCACCTATGTCATGGAAACACTCACCCAATCCACGTCTACTAGCATATCATAGTAATATAAGTAGTACGTAGAAGTAACTCCCAAAGGTTTGATAGTAAATAGGTGAATAGGTACTACCTCATCTACTTCCCAAAACCCACATATTAATCAGATCCTAATCATGCAATGTGTGAGGATTGATCTAATGCATTAAAACTGGGTAGTAAAAATGTATGATCAAAGTGTTACTTGCCTTGCTGATGATCCATGAAACCTAGAGACTCATAGAAGCACGCTTCGCACTCCGAGTACTCTATGGCAAACAAACAAGCATACAATAAGCACTCAACTAGAAGCACGGGTAAAACTCAAATAAGAGATCTAACCAGAAAGTTCAACTTAAGAAATCCGGTTTGCAAAAAGAATCAATTCAAATGAAACAACAAAACTCAAACTGCGAAAGAAACAAAATCCATTTACTAATCTGGACTAAAGTCAAATTTTACAGTACCAAAATCTTGTTCAAGTTGGTTAAACAGAAAGAAGGCTTCGAAACAAAGATCTAGGCGCTTGAATCGCCTGATTCCGATAAATGAGTGAAAAGATAAACTAAAACTAAGATTCGGGCTGAAATCGCGATCGAAAATAATCGCGGAAAACCCTAGAAAAAGAAAAACTGACAAACAGGCTAATGACCAAACGTTCACTGTCTGCGGCTAAACGGTGAAAACCGTTCGTAAAAAAAACGTACGAACGGGCGTTCGCTAAATATCTAAACCGAAAAAACGGATCTAAAAAAATAAAACCTAGGGCTTAAAAAAAACCGGGCAGTTTTCTAGAGAAAACTGGCGGCGGTTCCGACGACTACCTCGTTGGCGGGGTCGGATGGCGGCGGGACGGCGGTGGCTCCGGCGATGGCCAGTGGCGATGGCGGGCGGCGGCGGGGTCGGGTGGCGGCGGGGATCGGCGGCGCGGGCGGAAGGCGGCGGCGGCGGAACTCGCTGTGGCGGCGGCGGCGACGGCTACCGACGGCGGCGGCGGATGCTGGCGGCTAGGGTTGGCCGGGGTCGGGCCTTCGGCTTATAAGGCCGGCCGGGCTGGAGTGTCCGGTTCAGACACGGCCCATTAGGTCGGTAACATTTTTTTAAAAATAATTCCGAGATAGAAAAATAAATAAAGGAAATACTAAATGGACTCAAAAAATCCTAAAATAAATTTTCCCCATTCTCTAAAAATAAGACAGGCCGGGTGAACATTTATTTGGGCCTCGAATGCAAATTTGAAAAACGCATATTTTTCTAATTCAAATAAAATGGCGATAAAACTCCGAATAAGAATCTTATTTGATTTTAATATTTAATCTCCCATATTTCTTTATTTTGGGGAAGTCATTTTATCCCCTCTCTTTTATTTTCATAAGTGAAATATTCGAAGAGAAAATAATTAAAATCAAACGATCCTCATTTGAAAATTTGAGAAAACTCAAATATGAAAATAACGAAATTCCCAACTCTCTCCGCGGGTCCTTGAGTTGCATAGAATTTCTAGGATCAAGCCAAAATGCAATAAAATATGACATGCAATGCTGATCTAATGTATAACATGCCAAATTGAAAATTGGGGATGTTATAGTTTGCTCTACTATCTTGGTTTTTCTTGCAGTGGGAGAGGTGCTTTGTGATGGGTTCAATCTTGAAGTGTCCTCACCCAGTGACAGTAGGGGTAGCGAGGCATATATTGTATTGTTGCCATTAAAGATAAAAAGATGGGGTTTATATCATATTGCTTGAGTTTATCCGTCAGCATTATGTCATCTTTCTTAAGGCGTTACTCTATTCTTATGAACTTAATACTCTAGATGCAGACTGGAGTCGGTAAATGTGTGGAGTAATAGTAGTAGATGCAGACAGGAGTCGGTCTACTTGTCACAGAGTGATGCCTATATTCATGATCATTGCCTTAGATATCGTCATTACTTTGTGCTTTTCTATCAATTGCTCAACAATAATTTGTTTACCCATCGTATACTTTCTTCAAGAGAGAAAACTCTAGTGAAACCTATGGCCCCCGGGTCTATTTTCCATCACATATTTTTATATCTATAAAATCAAAAACCCAAAAATACCTTGCTATAATTTATTTATATTTACTTTGTTTTGCCTTTACTTATCTTTTATACCTATCTCTATTAGATCTCACTCTTGCAAGTGACCATGAAGGGATTGGCAACCCCTTTTTCGTGCTGAGTGCAAGTGTTTGTTAGTTTGTGCAGGTGCATATATTAGGGACTTGCTTGTGCCTCCTGTTGGATTGATACCTTGGTTCTTAACTAAGGGAAATACTTATCCCTACTTTGATACATCACCCTTTCCTCTTCAAGGAAAAAATCAACGCAAGCTCAAGATGTAGCAGGAAGAATTTCTGGTGCCGTTGCCAAGGAGGTTCTACATCAAGCCTACCAAGTACCTATTGTTGGTGTCAAAACCGGCGGATCTCGGGTAGGGGGTCCCGAACAGTGCATCTAAGGCTAATGGTAATAGGAGGCGGGGGACACGATGTTTACCCAGGTTTGGGCCCTCTCTATGGAGGTAATACCCTACTTCCTGCTTGATTGATCTTGATGATATGAGTATTACAAGAGTTGATCTACCACGAGATCGTAGAGGCTAACCATAGAAGCTAGCCTATGATTATGATTGTTCTTGTCCTGCGGACTAGACCCTCCAGTTTATATAGACACCGAAGGGGGGTTAGGGTTACATCAGGTCGGTTACAGAGAAGGGAATCTACATATATGAATCGCCAAGCTTGCCTTCCACGCAAAGGAGAGCCCACCCGGACACGGGACGAAGTCTTCCATCTTGTATTTTCATAGTCCAACCAGCTAAAGCATATAGATCGGTTGTCCGAGGACCCCTTAATCCAGGACTCCCTCAGTAGCCCCCGAACCAGGCTTCAATGCGGATGAGTCCGGCGTGCAGATCGTCTTCGGCATTGCAAGGCTGGTTCCTTCTCCGAATTCTTCCAAAGCACCTATTGTAAAGAGCAGTATTCGGCTCCTCATTTAGTGTTATGCTTCATCGACTTCTGTACTCCAATAATTCCAGCTTCCACCTATCGAGCGAATGTGAGAAGTCGGGGCATTTTTACACTTGCCACCCTAACCATGTGAGTAAATCGTCTATTTAAAGAGATGGGGATCTTAAGATCCAATCCACACCATCCTCCCTCAGCGAGGAATCATTAGAGCGCACCCGCAAAAAACCACTACATCATGGCCAGCACTCGCAGCTCGTCCTCCTGCCCTCACAGTGTCAAGCCGGGTGATTGGGAGAAGTGCATCGTATCCCACAGTCAATTAGTGAAGTTGCAAACCTAGGGGTTTCTCCCACCTGCATATCTAGTCCCCGTTCGAGCCGGATTAGCTACTTTTGATGGCGGGGAGCAAGCAGAGAGTTTCCCCAACCCATCAAGGGGGAGCGAGTATGCCTTGTCCCTTATCTACCGAGGAGCATCGGATTTCCAATCCACCAGTTCCTCTGCGGGCTCCTAGAGTACTATGGCCTCCAGCTGCATAATTTCACCCCAGCCTCCATCCTGCACATCGCAGGTTATGTCGCCCTTTGCGAGTTATTTCTGGGTTGCGAAGCTCATTTCGAGCTATGGAAGAGGCTATTCTGCCTCGTCCCTCGTAATCAAGAGGGATCGATATTCCAAGTGGGCGGAGCCGAGATATGGTGCATCGCCGGGACTGAATACCTATCCAGCACTCCGAATAAGGTATCCGAAGAATGGCCTTCCGAGTGGTTCTATATAGAGGACGTCTCCCTTCCTGACCCAGTTCGAATGGGTCTTCCCGAGTTCACAAACACTCAATTGGTGAAGCGTTGCAACTGGCGTCCCCGGAGTCCCAAGGAGGAAGATAGCAGAGAGGTCCCTCAATTGATGAGCAAGATACAAATGCTTGCTCAATCCGGATTAACAATAATCGAGGTTATGGCAATATGCATAATGCAGGGGGTACAACCACTTCAATACCGAGGGCGTCCCATGTGGCACTTAAATGGAGAAGACAACGCCACCCGCTGCGGTAGGAAAGGTTCGGACTCCACCACTGCTCTGGTGAAAATATTGTCCGATTTATACAAAGGAGAAGAAGAGGAGTTCGTCCGCATTAAGCCACGGGAAGGATTTTCCATGTACAACCCTCCCAGCTGGGTGAGTTGCTATCCCTTAGTCAACGCTATTTATTCCCCCAGTCCTTTAGCATGAATTTTTACTCCACCCATCCATAACAGGAACGACGGAAGTTCACCAAGGAGATCCAGCCCGTCTCCACAGCCAGAGGACCGCAACCGGGCCCTTGACCCCGATTCCAAGAGGATCCGGATATATTCGTGGAGGTTGTCGAAGGGGTGTTTTACCAGGCGAGCTGTGACGGCACTGAATTAGCCATCATTGCTGACTATCCTCGCATCCTCCCTGTATCACATGTAAGTAAACATGAGACTTATCTTCCGAAAGGATTCACTCTTTCTGCCTTACCCACAGCACAATGCTTATGTTTTGTTAAGGGAAGACGATCTGCGTGCCATACTGAACCCGAGGCAACTCGCCAACGAGGAGTGCCTACACCGGGTAGGCTTCCGAAAAGGAAGGCGAACAGAAATGCGGCTGATCCATCATCAAAGATGTATGGTTTTAAACATGCTTCGTGACTGTCGTCTTAAAGTATGACACTATCCATTGTGTCTTGGCAAAAAGAACATCCGTCGGACTATGTTCGGGGATCCTACCCATCATGTCTCCACCAGCCGGGTTCCAGAACCAGTCTCGAGGGCGGAGGTTAACACGGGGGCGACACCGGACAGTCCTCATATAGAGGATTCAGATAGAATGTCCGCTACAAACTCCGAAGTGGAGAGCGCCATGAATCATCGGCGTCGGTGGGCCGCGCTCCGTAACCCTGGTTTTTCCGAAGAGGCTTTCAATGCCTTCAACTCGGGTGATGCGTACATCCTAGCTGCCCGAGATGGGCTTGCTAGAGCCACCGACCAGTATTTGAAAGATATACAGGTAAGTAAAATCTGATAATTATGTATATCAGTAGCCTCTGAGACTTGAAACAGTTGGTACAACTGATTTAAGGATCATTGTATGAGCAGGTTCTTTCAGAGAAGAATAACCTGCTATCTCAAGAGCTGGAGAAGTGTCAAACCCAGCTAAGGGCCACAGCTGCCGAACTAGAGAAACCAAGAAGGCCTCATCGGGTACTCTTTCGATCTATCAAAAAACGTAATTCATCTGTACCGTTTGTTGTTCGGCGCTTTTGCGGATCTGATAATAGATTCCGTAGATAATTCCAGATTGAATCCGGAGATCCTACAACAGGATGAACAAAGAGCTCAACGACAGCTAGATGCTAGCGAGCGTGTACTTACACGGGTCAGGCGGGAGAAAAATGATCTACAGGATGCCAATACTCGGCTGAGCATAGAATTGAAAGATGTTCGTGCTTAGCTAGCTGACTCCGTGAAGGAGAATAAAAGGCTTCAATGCGGCATTTTTAGTATGTGCTCGAACGAACTTTTATATATAGTTCGACAAAAAAACGGTCTAACAACGTTATGTCTGTAGCTATGCTGACTGGCCATCCCAAAGAGGAGATGCCCGGATCCTCAGGCAACCTACTGCAAGAGCTTTCGCAACTGCATGAACAAGTTCGGCAGGTGATGCACGGCGTCGCCAAGGTCTTGTGGCCGTCCGTCTCCCCGCCAGGAGGCATGGGGGAGCTTATACATCTACTTAAGGGGGCACGGCAACGCTTCTGACTATGGAAGATATCTGCTTGTCGACAAGGTGCGAGGGAATCTTGGGCGATGGTAAAGACGAGATATACCAAGATTGATTCGAATCATATGGCCCGGGTCGGACCTGTAGGGTCAGATGGGAAAAAATCCCCGTTAGTCTGGTATATGACCAGGTAGGATTAGCCGCAAAATATTCCCAACAAGATTGTAGACTAGACAGCCTGTTGGATGGCATAGAAGAAGAAGTGTTTGAGTCGAAGTGACTATGTACTTAAATGGACATATTTTGTCCCTAGCCGGATTGTAAATCATTTGTCATGGCAGACCTTTTCGCTTCAACCTCCTGACTCAACAGTCCGGAGTGTTTCGAATACCCGCTCAGGTATATAAACTGGGGTATGCGTAGAAACCGGGCGTAGGGGTCATAATTGCTTGAACAGACAAGTACCCAACTAGTTATGTTATGTTACATGGATAGTAAGAAACATCTTCCAGAGAGAATAGTTCCGTTAAGGGTTCCTTTCCCTGGGTACGCATGCATTAATGTGCATGTCTGAACTGCGGCCAAGAGTGTAATATATGAAAACATCTGGGGGTTTGTATTGTGATAGGCAAAAGACATCTTTAGTTCATCGACCGAATATTCCCTTAAGAATGCTAGCTTTTGGCTTCACCTAGTCTGAGGTACATTTCTGGAGGACCCGACAGTAACAATCGCAAATGTGCTCCCCTTATGCCCTAGCCGAATTAACGGGAACGTAGGGCATAAACACAAGAGCCAGGCAACCCAGCTTGGCCAAAACTTAAGTCATATCGATGCATATAATGGTGAAGAAAAGGTGCATATGGAAAAGAGACACATATGCAATGGGCATGAATCCCGGAAGATAATTATGTTAAGCTTCTGTATAAGAAGCCCCCGGGTATAACGAGCGCACATACTTAAAAATTAGTGCGTCACGAGTGTGTAATTGAGTCACACTAAATATTTAGGGCTATAAGAGAGAAGGGAGAGTATATAACTGAAAAGTAAGTAAAAAGAAATAGAGGGAAGGAGACGAACAAAGAGTTCGGCACTAGGCGTAGAATCTTCGGAGTCTGGCCACGTTCCATGGGTTTGGCTCGAGTCGATTATCTGCTACATCACGCAGGCGGTACGCTCCTCCGATGAGAACTTTATCAATGATGAAGGGACCCTCCCACTTGGGCTTGAGCTTGTCCTTTTTCTTCTCCAGTAGGCGTAGAACGAGTTCGCCAATATTATAAGTTTTGGCCTGTACTTCTCTGCTTTGATACCTACGGGCCTATTGTTGATAAAATGCGGAATGGGCTATCATGCTCCTCCTCCAGGGCATCTAAATTGTCCTGTCGATCCAGCTCGGCTTATCTCTCTTCATACATGCGCACTCGATGTGAGTCATGAATAATATCGCAGGGCAAGACAACCTGTGCGCCGTACACCATGAAGAAGGGTGTATATCCGGTAGTGCGATTCGGCGTGGTCCGCAGACCCCAGAGTACGAAGTCAAGCTCATCGACCCAGTGTGTGTCTGATTCTTTTAAGGATCACACTAGTATGGGTTTAATGCCGCTAATAATAAGACCGTTGGTGCGTTTGACTTGACCGTTTGTTTGAGGGTGATACACAGAGGCGTAATCGAGCTTATTGCCCAAGTTGCCACACCAAGTTTTCACCTCATCAGCTGTAAAATTGGAGCCATTATCGGTGATGATGCTATGGGGGACACCATAATGGTGTACGACACCCGATATGAAGTCTATCACTGGTCCGGATTCGGCTGTTTTAACAGGTTTGGCTTCTATCCATTTGTTGAATTTGTCCACCATGACCAACAGATATTTTTTATTATGGCTTCCCCCTTTAAGGGGTCTGACCATATCGAACCCCCAGACCGCAAAAGGCCAGGTTATGGGGATTGTTTGGAGGGCAGTAGGCGGCATATGGCTTTGGTTGGCGAAAAGCTGGCATCCGACGCAATATTGGACGAGGTCCTGTGCGTCTGCTCGGGCCGTCGGCCAATAGAAACCTGTACGGAAGGCCTTGCTTACAAGGGCTCGAGCTCAGCGTGGTGACCGTCGAGTCCGGCATGAATTTCAGCCAAGAGATGTCGCCCTTCCTCATCGAAGATACATCTTTGAAGTACTCCAGTAGCGCTTTTCTTATAAAGCTCTCCCTCGTGGACTTTGTAGGCTTTAGAGCGCCGAACTATGAAGCGTGCCTCATTTTGATCTTCGAGGAGTCCTTGCCTATTAAGGTAGGCTAAGAAGGGTCCGGTCCATGGGGCGATGAAAGCCATGATGAGATGGGCCGAGGGTGTTATTTCGGTGGCAGAGCCCCCGACTATGTCAATGTCTTCGGAATCTGGGGTTGTGTTCGGATCTGGACTAGTATTGCCGGTCTCCCCTTGCCACACCATGTATGGCTTAAAAAGCCTTTCCAAAAAGATGTTTGGTGGGACTGAGTCATGCTTAGCGCCAATGCGGGCGAGAACATCCGCTGCTTGATTGTTTTCTCAAACCACGTGATGGAATTCGAGCCCCTCGAATTGAGCTGACATTTTGAGGACGACGTTTCGATAAGCCGCCATTTTTGGATCTTTGGCATCGAAGTATTCATTTATTTGAGATATTGCGAGGTTTGAATCCCCACGCACTTCCAGGCGTTGAATGCCCATGGAGACATCCATCCGAAGACCATGCAACAGAGCCTCGTATTTGGCTGCATTGTTGGAGTCTGTATATAATATTTGGAGTACGTATTGGACACAATCTCCAGTGGGGGATGGTAGGACAACGCCTGCTCCTAGACCTACCAGCATTTTAGAGTCGTCAAAGTGCATGATCCAATTGGAGTATGCGCCGTACTCTTTAGGGAGTTCGGCCTCTGTCCATTCGGTGACAAAGTCGGCCAGTACTTGTGATTTAATGGCCCACCGTGGTTTGTATGTGATGTCGAATGGGAGGAGCTCGATGGCCCACTTATCAATCTGGCTCGTTGCATCACAGTTTTTTTATTATGTCATTGAGTGGTACTTCAGAGGCCACCGTGATTGAACACTCTTGAAAGTAGTGCTGTAGTTTCTAGGATGCCATGAAGACCGTATATGTATTTTTTGATAATGGTGGTACCGAGACTTGCATGGTGTGAGGATGGTGGATATGTAGTATACCGGCTTTTGAAGCGGGAACTTGTGTCCGTCCTCCTCTCGTTCAATGACGAGCACTGCGTTCACAACTTGGTGTGTTGCGGCTATGTATAGCAACATGGGTTCTCCAACATTTGATGCGGCCAGGATAGGGTTGCTTGCTAGAAGAGCCTTTATTTCTTCCAGTCTGGCCGTTGCTGCGTCCGTCCATCGAAGTGTTCGGTGCGTCGACGAAGGCGATAGAGTGGCAGTGCCTTTTCTCCCAATCTGGAGATAAAACGGCTTAAGGCTGCAACACATCCAGTTAGTTTCTGGATTTGTTTGAGATCTGTTGGGGTAGCCAACTGTGACAAAGCTCGGATTTTGGCCGGGTTTGCTTCAATTCCTCTATTGGAAACAATGAAGCCCAGTAGCTTTCCGACGGGAACGCTGAAAACACATTTTTCCGGATTGAGCTTGATGTCATATGTTCGGAGGTTGTCGAATGTGAGCCTCAGATCATCTATTAAAGACTCGACGTGTCTGGTCTTGATGACCACGTCGTCCACATATGCTTCAACTGTTTTGCCTATTTGTTTTTCCACGCATGTTTCAATCATGCGTTGGTAGGTGGCCCCGGCATTTTTAAGCCCGAAAGGCATAATATTGAAGCAAAAGGGGCCGTATGGGGTGATGAATGCCGTTGCGGCTTGATCCGACTCCGCCATGTTGATTTGATGGTATCCGGAGTATGCGTCGAGGAAACACAGTGTGTCGTGTCCTGCGGTAGCATCGATGATCTGATCAATGCGGGGGAGAGGGAAGGGATCCTTGGGGCAGGCCTTGTTGAGGTCTTTGAAATCGACACACAGGCGCCAGGATTTGTCCTTCTTTGGTACCATCACCAGGTTTGCTAGCCAATCCGTGTGTTTTATTTCTTTGATGAATCCGGCTTCGAGTAGCTCTGGCTAACTCCTCTCCCATAGCTTGTCGTTTTGGTCCGGAAAAGCGTCGTAGTGTCTGCTTGACCAGTTTATATCCCTTCAATATGTTGAGGCTATGCTCGGCCAGCCTGCGTGGGATTCCTGGCATGTCTGAAGGGTGCCAGGCGAAGATGTCCCAATTCTCGCGTAGAAACGCTCGCAGTGCGGTGTCGATTGTGGGGTCCAGCTGTGCCCCGATGGATGCTGTCTTTGTGCAGTCCGTTGGATGGACTTGGAATTTGACTATTTCGTCCGCTGGTTTAAAGGAGGTGGACTTGGATCGTTTAGCGAGTATCACGTCATCCTTGTCCACTGTGGAGCGTAACACAACTAATTCTTCAGCTGCGAGGGCTTCGGATAGTGCCTCGAGGGCCAGGGCGGCGGTTTTATTTTTGGCGCGGAGTGCTATGTCTGGATCACTGGCAAGGGTGATGATTCCATTGGGCCTGGGCATCTTAAGCTTCATGTACCCATAATGGGGTATAGCTTGGAAGCTCGCGAATGCGTCTCGCCCCAAGAGGGCGTGGTATCCATTGCTGAAAGGGACCAATTGGAATGTTATCTCTTTAGACCTGTAATTATCTGGCGTGCCGAATACCACATCTAGTGTGATTTTTCCCGCACATCGTGCCTCCTGACTAGGAATAATTCCTCGAAAGGTTGTGCTGCTTTGCTCAATGCGGCTCATGTCTATTTCCATTTTGTTGAGAGTTTCCTCATAGATGAGGTTTAATCCGCTGCCGCCATCCATGAGCACTTTGGTAAGCCGGAATCCATCCACGATTGGACTAAGGACCAAAGTGGCTGGTTCCTGGACTGTCCTGAATTGCGGTTCGTCACTGGCGTTGAAAGTTATGGCCGTGTCGTTCCAAGGGTTTACTACTACAATTTGGCAAACTTCGGCAAGGCTGCGGAGTGCTCTCTTGCTCCTGTTATTCGAGGCGAAAGTCTCGAAGACTGTCAAGAATGTATTGTTTTGTTCGGCGGGATGATGCTCTGCGGAGTTGTTGATGAGGAGATCCTCGCCGCTCTTGGCCACCTGCCGAAGTATCCAACATGCTCTAAGGCTATGTGTTGGTACTGTATCCGGTGCGGTGTGTATTTTACATGGCCTATCGAGCCATCCCTCCAACATGGTTCCGTGCCCTGTAGTGGGCTTCGGTTTCTTCGTGATTGGATTGGGTGTCTTGCGGGGGTACACCCTTTTTGTTCGAACGAGGGGTTTAGTGAGAGCCAGTGGGTCCCAAAAGGCTACCTAGGTTTTCCAGGCGCTTTCCATTGCGCAGTACTTCTGTACTATGGCCGCCAAGTCAGCGAAGTGTGATATGCGGCGGCGTTTTATGGCGTTAAGGATTCCCTTGTCCGTGCAATTTCTGCAAAAGAATGAGATTGTGTCTTCCTCGCGACAATCCTTAACCTTGTTCATTACAAGGAGGAATCTAGCCCAAAAGTGATGTACTATCTCTTGGGATTGTTGTCTGATATGGGAAAGATCGCTTGTATCTGGGTGTGTGAGTCGAATTAAATCCGAATCCTGACCTGGTCTAGAACCCAGAGCCTAAAGAGCTTCCGAACTTAATAGCTCGGTTTTCGGGGTGTTACCCAATTTTTCGGGCCCACAGTCCGGTTCTAAGTCCGGGACTTGGGGCATGTCTTCCCATGAACGGGTATCTGGCTCGGTGAGCTCGGTAATCCAGACATAGTCCGTCCTCAGTATGGGAGGAGAGTTATTGCGTTGCTCCTCCACCACCACTATCTGATGGGTGACCGGCGGAGAGTTAATCTCCCTCTGATCGGGTTTAAGCCCAATCTGGTTGTAGTCTGTAGCGACTCCCAGGGCGGCGATGTGATCTCAGAGCTCGTTCAAAGACGATAGCTCCGTCGGATCCATCTTCTCGGCATGTTCTGAGCTGATGCGGAGACGATTCTCGATGACCCGAGAAGTCATCGTGGGCTCGACGGCCGAGCGGGCGGTCATAATAAAACCGCCCAGCCGGAGGGTTTGACCTGAGGCCAAGGCTCCCCCGGGGATGATGTTGTCCTTGATAACAAGGCGAGCCATCAACCTTATCTTTGACATCACAGTGGAACTCTCAATGAAAGCACTAATGTTGGTGTCAAAACCGGCGGATCTCGGGTATGGGGTCCCGAACTGTGCATCTAAGGCTAATGGTAACAGGAGGTGGGGGACATGATGTTTACCCAGGTTCGGGCCCTCTTATGGAGGTAATACCCTACTTCCTGCTTGATTGGTCTTGATGATATGAGTATTACAAGAGTTGATCTACCACGAGATCGTAGAGGCTAACCCTAGAAGCTAGCCTATGATTATGATTGTTCTTGTCCTACGGACTAGACCCTCCGGTTTATATAGACACCGGAGGGGGTTAGGGTTACATCAGGTCGGTTACAGAGAAGGGAATCTACATATCCGAATCACCAAGCTTGCCTTCCACACAAAGGGGAGTCCCACCCGGACACGGGACGAAGTCTTCTATCTTGTATCTTCATAGTCCAACAGTCCGGCTGAAGCATATAGTCTGGCTGTCCGAGGACCCCTTAATCCAGGACTCCCTCACCTATCATAACTCTCATCTATTGCGCTTACATTATTTGCCATTTGCCTCTCGTTTTTCCTCTTCCCCACTTCTAAAACGTTTTCAGAAAAATACAAAAATATTTGCCTTTTCGTTTGCCTCAATGTCTTACTTAGTTTGTTTGCTTATTTGCTTGTCATAATTGTGTGTTTATTCCAAATCAGAAAGCAAAAAGTTTATGGATCCTCATCCACTTGCTAATATTTTAAAGGACCCAACTATGGTGAACCAATTGCTAGTGACTTGAGTGCACTAGATTATCTTTATGAAGTTTTGCTTGAAATTCGTGAATCTGAAGATTGTGATGAAGTGTTAAAAGAAGAAAATTATGAAGTGATTCACGATAGCTCCTTGAAAGGAAAGCATGATTGCAATGATGTTATTATAAATTCTATTAATGTTAATTGTGCTAATAATATGCAAAACCCCAAGCTTGGGGATTCTAGTTTTGCTATGTCCACTACTTATTGCAATGATCATGATTGGGATGATAATGCTTCTTATGATCATGAAATTTATTCAAGCGTCATGATGAATATGTTTGCAATAATATTAAAACTGGGTTTGAAGATGTCATGACTTTAGTTGATGATAATCCCACTATTTTGGAAGAGTGTCAACTTTTCATGCATGTGGATCATGTAGAAAATATGTTATATCATAGCTATATTATTGAATTTGGTTATGATCCTACATGTAATTATTATGAGAGAGGAAAATATGATTGTAGAAATTTTCATGTTACTAAATTACCTCTCGTTATGTTGAGATTGCTATTGTTTGTTCCTTCTTGCTTGCATATGCTAGTTTGTGCTTGTCTTGATAAATCTTTTCCCTATAAAATGCCTATGCATAGGAAGTATCTTAGACTTAAACTTGTTTATCACATGCTATACGATGCTCTCTTTGTGCTTCATTTTTTGTCTTTCATGTGAGCATCATTAATTTTATCAACGACTAGCTAAAAGTCTTTCAAGAAAAGCGCTTGTTCGGAGATAACCAAATATTTTTCTTTTCTGTTTTTATATGTATAAACAATATTACTTCTGTAATAATTGGGTTTTTGTGTTTTAATTAGTGTTTGTGCCAAGTAAGACCTTTGGGATGGTCCATGGTGATAGTTGACTTGATTTTGCTGGAAGACAGAAACTTTTGCGCTGTCGGGGGGTGTGTTGATCCACCAACACCTATGGGGACAGGGCCCCTTTCGGTTCGGTGGGAGGCGGAGAGCGCACAAAGAGCGGATCGAGGCAGTGCACGCGGGCGATTTTACCCAGCTTCGGGCCGCACGGATGCGTAAAACCCTACTGCTGCTTGTTTGTGTATATTGGATTCTTGCTCAGGAGTGATGGACGCTGCCAGACTGAGCGTGAGAGTGTTCCTGGTGTTGAATGAGCCGAACTGGCCGAACCTCCTCTACGTTGCGCTTGGCCTCCTTTTATACTTTCAAGGGGTCACCGACAGGTGGCAACGTAGACTAGAAGGGTAAAAATGGAAAAGGACGTGGTAGGTGCAGCTACCGCTACTGTGGATACAGTGCACCCTACCTAACTCTGACGGCAGGGGACAAGGGCATTAAATGCCTGTCTAAGTCTCCCAAACAGTGCAAAAAGGTGACCGTTAGGAGCGCCACCGTTTGCCACGATGGCCTTCTCTTCATCTCCGCTTGCCACCACGTACCCCTAGCTGCACAGCCTCCTGCCACGTGTGCTTGGTAGAGTCCTAGAGCGACACGTTAGCAGGTGTGCTGGAGCGCGAGCACGAAGTGGGGGTTTCCCGCGGCAAGCTCCTTGCCGCGGCCGTCGTCTTGTCGCGTCCGGAAGCTTGTCGCTCGCCGGATCTTGCCGGGACGCAGGGCGCGTCGCGGCAAGCTTTCTCGGTATGCCTTGAGTAGCCTTCCCGGCAAGCTCCTCTTGCCGGGGTCTTGTCTCTTCCCGGCAAGATCCTCTTACCGGGGCCTTGGTAGTGCTTCCCGGCAAGCTCCTCTTGCCGGGGCCTTGGTTGGCCCTCCCGGCAAGCTCCTCTTGCCGGGGCCTTGGTTTGAGTACTTTGTTCTTGAATGGTCTTCAAGGGAATCGCGGAGGGTCTTGGCAGTTACCCGGCAAGCCTTGCCGCGGGGTGCTGTGACTGCCCGTGCACAAGTTCGGGGTACTAGGGTACCCCTACTCTAGTACACCGACAGGAGCCCCCGGGCCTGGGCCATACACGGTGCCGAGCGCTGTTGGGCCAGGCCCAAAACAGTGCACGGGCACGCGCGGCCTAGGTCACGCCGCATATCTCTCCACTCCCACCGCGCACGCCCAGAACGGCACGTGTCAAACGCGGCGTCGTGGATGAGATCGTGGGTGGTTGTTCTTTTCCTTTGTTGACATCTAATCACTGGTTTGTTTGCGCAGGAGCAGAACAGCTTGATCAGGAGGGCGTGGTGATCTCCTCCGACTCGTCGTCTGCTTCGACTACGCCGCCAAAGGCGGACTCCCCGACAAGGGAGCGTCCTCCGGTAAGGGAGGAGCCTCCGGCAAGGGAGGAGTCTCCGGCAAGGGACAGCGCTAACGATCCGCCGGTGGTGGATGTCACGACGGCAGATCCTAGCACAGGTAGCCCTTTTTGCCCGAAACTTTCCTTGTAGTCTTCTGCCGATTTCTCTTCTCGAACACTTGTTTGATTTCTCCTTCTTCTTTGGTCATCAGACCCACCCTCCATGGATCCGATGGAGACCGAGGCGGGCGGCGAGGAGGGCGCGTGCGGCAATGCTGATGATGCCGCGGCCACCGAAGAAGGCGCCGGCGCTGACGTGCCTGCCGGCGAAGAGGCCGCCAAGACTGCTGCCGAAGAAGCTAGTGGGGGATCTAGCGATCGTACTGACGGCCCTGAGGCCGCAGGAGCGCCAGGCGCTGCACCGACCGCCGATCCCTCCGCCGCTGCAGCAGCGTCAGGCTCCGAGGAGCCCCAGCCCGGCGCCTATCTGAAGGCTGGCGAGGGCATCTTCATCAAGCTCCCCTGGGCATCGAGCTCTAGGGTGCCGATGGGAGGAGAAGCTCTGGATGGGGAGGTGCTTGCCTCCGCCGGGTTGTCGATCGTCGACGCGCCGGGAAGCAACAGTGAAGAGCCCAAGGAGGGGAGCGACAGCGACGACGAGGGTAGTGGGCGGCGGGGTAGCGGGTCCGACTAGGCGTCGGGCGCCGCTTTGCGCGGCACCGGCGACCCCATCATCCGCGTCGCCGGCTTCTTGAACTCCCCGGGGTCGTCTCCTTGGGCGGCTGGCGTAGGGAGGCTGCGGAAGGGGAAGAGGGCTGGCGACAAGGCCGTCAGGTCGGAGTACGAGGGCGTGGTGCCCTCGACAGCGTGCTGACGTCCTGTCGCCCCGTCTTCGAGCCCCGCTTCCAGCGCCACCGTCGCCGTCCGGCCTTCGGACGACCCCCAGGATGTTCCCTTGGTGTCTTTTGGCACCCGTAGCTCGCCTAGGCACTCCTTTTGCCCTTTTCGCCTCCTTGACCAGCCTCCTGAAAAGAGGGTCAGGAAAGGGATTACGGGCATCTTATCTTTTTAATTTGTAAGCCTTCGGGCTTTAGCTGTATCTAGAACTTGTAATCCTCTCTTTCATGTTTTTCATCCTCTATGGATTGTACCTGAGTGGGATGTTTTTTAATGAAAAGGGGGATGCTTGCCGGGTTATTTGTCTCGCGAGTTAAACCCACGCCAAGGAGCAAATCCTTGGTATCCCTCGGACAGACATTTCATCTCCCGGCAATAGGCCCTGCCGCCTTCCCATGTCGCTCAACCTTTCTCACGCTTTTAACGGAGGCAGGAACGAGGTGGGTGCAGTCTCCTCGTTTCATCCCTTTGCTGCCGCGACTATGACCAAACTTGGCCCCGAGAACGAGCCCCAGGGCATAGAGTCGAGGGAGCACGGCAGTTTCCGGGAAGAAACGCGGTTTCGCATTCCCCAGTCCATAAGAGGATGCATGATGAGGGATGAAAGACTTATCTGATATTGCAGCCCCCGGCAACTCTGGTTTGCCGTGGACGATTCTTGGCACTCACAGCCCCCAGCGATACTGGCTTGCCGGGAAGGCTTTTATCCTCAGCAGAGAACTTTGTCGTTCTCGATGCCGGCTTCCGGCAAGCTTGTTGCCAGGAAGGCTTTTATCTTCGGCAGAGAACTTTGACGTTCTCGATGCCGGCTTCCGGCAAGCTTGTTGCCAGGAAGGCTTTTATCTTCGGCAGAGAACTTTGACGTTCTCGATGCCGGCTTCCGGCAAGCTTGTTGCCAGGAAGGCTTTTATCTTCGGCAGAGAACTTTGACGTTCTCGATGCCGGCTTCCAGCAAGCTTGTTGCCAGGAAGGCTTTTATCTTCGGCAGAGAACTTTGATGTTCTCGATGCCGGCTTCCGGCAAGCTTGTTGCCAGGAAGGCTTTTATCTTCGGCAGAGAACTTTGACGTTCTCGATGCCGGCTTCCGGCAAGCTTGTTGCCAGGAAGGCTTTTATCTTCGGCAGAGAACTTTGATGTTCTCGATGCCGGCTTCCGGCAAGCTTGTTGCCAGGAAGGCTTATGGCGAAGAACTTCGTCGTTCTTGACACCGGCTCCCGGCAAGATCGTTGCCGGAAAGGCTTATGGCAAAGAACTTCGTCGTTCTTGACACCAGCTCCCGGCAAGATCGTTGTCGGAAAGGCTTATGGCGAAGAACTTCGTCGTTCTTGACACCGGCTCCCGGCAAGATCGTTGCCGGAAAGGCTTATGACGAAGAACTTCGTCGTTCTTGACACCGGCTCCCGGCAAGATCGTTGTCGGAAAGGCTTATGGCGAAGAACTTCGTCGTTCTTGACACCGGCTCCCGGCAAGATCGTTGCCGGAAAGGCTTATGGCGAAGAACTTCGTCGTTCTTGACACCAAAAAAATTTGGCCCTAAGGGCGTTGCCAGCCCCCGGGCCATAACTGCGTTCAAACATAGCAGGTGATTAGCATCCAAAGTGCACTTAACTTGCTTGCGAATTTTGACTTTTGCTGCATATTCCCTATGCCTGCTGGAATGCTTTCCGGTGCGTACGATCCAGCCAGTAGCGCTTGAGGGAGCGGGCCCTTAGCGGCTATTCGGGAACAACGCCTCCCGGAAAGGTTTACCTTCTTGGTTCTAGCGCAACTGCACAAGTTGCCGAGCGGACTCGAGGCAACATGGAGCGCAACTAGCCCCGAGAAGGCTCCTCGGCATACAGGTCTATGCAGAAATCTCAAATAAATAGCGCATGCTATCTACCTGTTCAACCCCTCTTTGTACGTCCACCCTACGCTTTCTAGGGAAACTTGCCGGTGTAGGCCCCCTTGCCGCGAGCGCCGAGTGCGGAACTTCAGCAGCCTGCTGGCGGGGTCGCTACCGACAAGCAATCTTGTCGCAACTAGTTGCAGCTCGCTTAAGCTGTTGAGCGGACTCGAAACAAAGTAAGGGCGCTAGCGGCTCACATAAGTTGCTGAGCGGACTCGAAGCAAAGTAAGGGCGCTAGCAGCTCACTTAAGTTGTTGAGCGGACTCGAAACAGAGTAAGGGCGCAACTAGCTACGAGTTGATTCCTCCGCGCACAGGTTTTCCGTACAAAGAACAAGATCTCCGAGGCGGATAACTTTATATAGAAAGGAAATATCTAAAGTTTTGCATGACTTAGCTTTTTCTGTTGCCGCACTGGCGTCGTTCTTTTGCTCGCCCGCTCCTTAGGAGCCATGACGATGAAGAACAGCTGCCGTCGAAGCCCCCCTACCTGGCGCGCCAAAGATGTCGGGGGGTGTGCTGATCCACCAACACCTATGGGGACAGGGCCCCTTTCGGTTCGGTGGGAGGCGGAGAGTGCACAAAGAGCGGATCGAGGCAGTGCACGCGGGCGATTTTACCCAGCTTCAGGCCGCACGGATGCGTAAAACCCTACTGCTGCTTGTTTGTGTATATTGGATTCTTGCTCAGGAGTGATGGACGCTGCCAGACTGAGCGTGAGAGTGTTCCTGGTGTTGAATGAGCCGAACTGGCCGAACCTCCTCTACGTTGCGCTTGGCCTCCTTTTATACTTTCAAGGGGTCACCGACAGGTGGCAACGTAGACTAGAAGGGTAAAAATGGAAAAGGACGTGGTAGGTGCAGCTACCGCTACTGTGGATACAGTGCACCCTACCTAACTCTGACGGCAGGGGACAAGGGCATTAAATGCCTGTCTAAGTCTCCCAAACAGTGCAAAAAGGTGACCGTTAGGAGCGCCACCGTTTGCCACGATGGCCTTCTCTTCATCTCCGCTTGCCACCACGTACCCCTAGCTGCACAGCCTCCTGCCACGTGTGCTTGGTAGAGTCCTAGAGCGACACGTTAGCAGGTGTGCTGGAGCGCGAGCACGAAGTGGGGGTTTCCCGCGGCAAGCTCCTTGCCGCGGCCGTCGTCTTGTCGCGTCCGGAAGCTTGTCGCTCGCCGGATCTTGCCGGGACGCAGGGCGCGTCGCGGCAAGCTTTCTCGGTATGCCTTGAGTAGCCTTCCCGGCAAGCTCCTCTTGCCGGGGTCTTGTCTCTTCCCGGCAAGATCCTCTTACCGGGGCCTTGGTAGTGCTTCCCGGCAAGCTCCTCTTGCCGGGGCCTTGGTTGGCCCTCCCGGCAAGCTCCTCTTGCCGGGGCCTTGGTTTGAGTACTTTGTTCTTGAATGGTCTTCAAGGGAATCGCGGAGGGTCTTGGCAGTTACCCGGCAAGCCTTGCCACGGGGTGCTGCGACTGCCCGTGCACAAGTTCGGGGTACTAGGTTACCCCTACTCTAGTACACCGACATGCGCTCAGTAACATAATTGATCTGAGCTACTGGAACGTGATAAATTTCATGAATTTTTTTACACATGATTGATATACAAATTTCTTAGATTTTCCTATTTTTTCAGAATTTTTGGAGTTACGGAAGTATACGAAGTTTCTAAATTACTATAGATTGTTTTGTTTTTGACAGATTTGGTTTTGTTTGTGTTGTTCGCTTATTTTGATGAATCTATGGATAGTATCGGGGGGGGGGGGTATGAACCATGGAGAAGTTGGAACATAGTAGGTATAACACCAATATAAATTTAGAATAAGTTCACAACAATGCCTAAAGTGGTGATTTGCTTTATTATGCTAACGGAGCTTACGAGTTTTCTGTTGAGTTTTGTGTTGTGAAGTTTTCAAGTTTTGGGTAAAGATTTCATGGACTATGGAATAAGGAGTGGCAAGAGCCTAAGCTTGGTGATGCCCAAGGCACCCCAAGGTAATATTCAAGGACAACCAAGCATCTAAGCTTGGGGATCCCCCGGATGGCATGCCCTCTTTCGTCCTCAATCCATCGGTAAATTTACTTGAGGCCATATTTTTATTCACCACATGATATGCGTTTTGCTTGGAGTGTCTTGTATTATATGAGTCTTTGCTTTTTAGTTTGCCACAATCATCCTTGTTGTACACACCTTTTGAGAGGGACACACATTAATCCTAAATTTATTAGAATACTCTATGTGCTTCACTTATATCTTTTGAGCTAGGTAGTTGCTCTAGTAATTTACTTATATCTTTTTAGAGCACGGCGGTGGTTTTATTTTGTAGAAATGGATGAACTCTCATGCTTCACTTATATTATTTTGAGAGTCTTAAAATAGTATGGCAATTTTCTTAGGTTATGAATTTGGTCCTAATATGATAGGCATCCAAGAGGGATATAATAAAAACTTTCATAAAAAGAGCGTTGAATATATGAGAAGTTTGATTCCTTGCATTTGTTTTGAGATATAAAGATGGCAATATTAGAGTCATGCTAGAGAGTAATTGTGGATTAGTAGAAATACTTGTGTTAAAGTTTGTGATTCCCAAAGCATGCACATATGGTCTATCGTTATGCGATGAAGTTAGAGCATGGTTTATTTTTGGTTGTCTTCCTTATGAGTGGCAGTCGGGGATGAGCGATGGTATTTTCCTACCAATCTATCCCCCTAGGAGCATGCGTATTAGTACTTTGCTTCGATGGCTAATAATTCTTTGCAATAAGTATGTGAGTTCTTTATGACTAATGTTGAGTCCATGGATCATACGCACTCTCACCCTTCCACCATTGCTAGCCTGTCTAGTACCGTGCAACTTTTGCCGGTGCATTAAACCCACCATATACTGTTCCTCAAAACAGCCACCATAGCTACCTATTATGGCATTTCCATAGCCATTCCGAGATATATTGCCATGAAACTTCCACCGTTCCGTTTATTATGAAATGCACCATCATTGTCATATGGCTTTGCATGATCATGTAGTTGGCATAGTATTTGTGGCTTGTCCACTGTTCATATTTTTATACATGTCACGCTAGATCATTGCACATCCCGATACACCGCTGAAGGCATTCATATAGAGTCATATCTTTGTTCTAGTATTGAGTTGTAATTCTTGAGTTGTAAGTAAAAAAAAGTGTGATGATCATCATTATTAGAGCATTGTCCCATGTGAGGAAAGGATGATGGAGGCTACGATTCTCCCAGAAGTCGAGATGAGGCTCTAGACTTAAAATAAAAAAAAGAGGCCAAAGAGCCCAATAATAATAATAATAAAAGAGGCCAAAGAGCCCAAAAGAAAAAAAGAAAAAAAGAAAAAAATGAGAGAAAAAGAGAGAAGGGACAATGTTACTATCTTTTTCCACATTTGTGCTTCAAAAATAGCACCATGTTCTTCATGATAGAAAGTCTCCTATTTTATCACTTTCATATACTAGTGGGAATTTTTGTTATAGAACATGGCTTGCATATTCCAATGATGGGCTTCCTCAAATTGCCCTAGGTCTTCGTGAGCAAGCCAGTTGGATGCACACCTACATAGTTTTATTTTGAGCTTTCATACACTTATAGCTCTAGTGCATCCATCGCATGGCAATCCCTACTCACTTGCATCGATATCGATTGATGGGCATCTCCATAGCCCATTAATTTTCCTAGTTGATGTGAGACTTTCTCCCTTTTTGTCATCTTCTCACAACCTCCACCATGTTCTATTCAACCTATAGTGATATATCCATGGCTCACGCTCATGTATTGCGTGAAAGTTAAAAAAGCTTGAGAACATTAAAAGTATGAAATAATTGCTTGGCTTGTCATCGGGGTTATCCACGATAAATACTTTGTGTTATGAAGATAGAGCATGACAAGACCTTATGATTATGTAGGGATAACTTTCTTCAGCCATGATATTTTGAGAAGACATGATTGTTTTATCAGTATGCTTGAAGTATTATTATTTTTATGTCAATATTAAACTATTGTTTTGAATCTTATGGATCTGAACATTCATGACACAATAAGAAGAATTGCATTGATAAATATGTTAGGTAGCCACCTCAAAAATTCTGTTTTTATCATTTACCTACTCGAGGATGAGCAGGAATTAAGCTTGGGGATGCTTGATATGTCTCCAATGTATCTATAATTTCTTATCGTTCCATGCTATTATATTATCTGTTTTGGATGTTTTATATGCATTGATTTCTATTTTATATTATTTTTGGGACTAACCTATTAACCTAGTGCCTAGTGTCAGTTGTTGTTTTTTCTTGTTTTTGAGTTCTATAGAAAATTAATACCAAATGGAGTCCAAACGGAATAAAACTTTACGATGATTTTTCTTGGACCAGAAGACACCTATGAAGCTTCAGGAGGAGGCTAGAAGACCCACGAGGAGGCCACAAGCCCTAGGCGCGCCCCTAGGCTTGTGGGGCCCTCGTGGCTCTCCTAAGCCTAACTTCAGCACTATAAATTCCCAAATATTCCCCTTATGTCAGAGAGCACATCGGAAAAAAATTCTGCCGCCGCAAGCTTCTGTTCCCGTGAGATCTCATCTTGGGGCCTTTTCCGGAACTCCGTAGGAGGGGGATTCAAACACGGAGGGCCTCTACACCAACCTTGTTGCCCTTCTGATGATGCGTGAGTACTTCACCATGGACCTAAGGGTCCATAGCTAGTAGCTAGATGGCTTACTCTCTCTCTTTGATCTTCAATACAATGTTCTCCTCGATGTTATTGGAGATTTATTTGACATAATCTTCTTTTGCGGTGCATTTGTTGAGATCTGATGAATTTTGGATTTATGATCAGATTATCTATGAATATTATTTGAGTCTTTTCTGAACTATTTTATGCATGATTAAGATAGCTTTGTATTTCTCTCTGATCTATCGATTTGGTTTGGCCTACTAGATTGGTTTTTCTTGCAATGGGAGAGGTGCTTGGTGATGGGATCAATCTTGCGTGTCCTCACCCAGTGACATTAGGTTAGTGAGGCTCGTATTGTATTGTTTCCATTAAGAATAAAAAAATGGGGTTTATATCATATTGCTTGAGTTTATCCCTCTGCATCATGTCATCTTGCTTAAGGCGTTACTCTGTTCTTATGAACTTAATACTCTAGATGCAGGAAGGAGTCGGTCGATGTGTGGAGTAATAGTAGTAGATGCAGCCAGGAGTCGGTCTACTTGTCACAGACATGATGCCTATATTCATGATCATTGCCTTAGATATCTTCATAACTTTGTGTTTTTCTATCAATTGATCAACAATAATTTGTTTACCCACTGTATACTTTCTTCAAGAGAGAAGACTCTAGTGAAACCTATGCCCCCCGGGTCTATTTTCCATCATATATTTTCAGATCAACAAAATCAAAAACCAAAAATACCTTGCTGCAATTTATTTATATTTACTTTGTTTTGCCTTTTACTTATCTTTTATACCTATCTCTATTAGATCTCACTCTTGCGAGTGACCGTGAAGGGCCCCCTTTTTTGCGTTGAGTGCAAGTGTTCGTTAGTTTGTGCAGGTGCATATACTGGGGACTTGCTTGTGCCTCCTACTGGATCGATGCCTTGGTTCTTACCCGAGGGAAATATTTATCTCTACTTTGCTGCATCACCCTTTCCTCTTCAAGGAAAAAATCAACGCAAGCTCAAGAAGTAGCATCAGGATATCAGCGAACAAGTGGTGCGAGTTGTGGGTTCGGGTCCAGAACTTCGAGCAGCAGATGGTGCTTGGTTAGGGCTAGCAGTACTTCTTCCCCAGGATCGTCCCCGGCGACCTCCTCGCCCCGTGGATCTCCGGCCTTGTTCTGAAGGTGTAGATCTACAACCACGACATCTTGATCATGTGCATGGTGCACTGCACCAAGCACAAACGCGTCAGTGACCATTTTCATGCTCTCTAGATCGTCAGTTTAGTACCCAGTCATATTACGAAACTGCTAGTAGTTTGTGGTGGTGGTGATGGTGATGGTTTGAACTTGTGTTGTGATAATCCCCAAGTGCAAGGAATCATCGTAGCAATTTCCAAAGGTAGAAGTGATAAGTATGGAGTGTCGAACCCACAAGGAGTTAAAGGTGAGATCAATATTCTCTCAAGTTATATCTGCCACTGATACGACTCTACATAAACTGAACATTTGCTTTCATCTAGAAACGAGAAAAATAACTATGTTGTGGGTATGAAGAGGATAACTTTGCATGATATCGGAGAACTAAAATATAAAAGTAGGTAATGTTAACATAAAGTTAGAATATATTATAAATAGCGAGTGTGGGATAATGATGGATCAGTGTGTGGAATTGTCCTAGGCGATTGTTAACACATTATTGCAATTTCATATGAGGGAGAGGCATAAGCTAACATACTTTCTCTTCTTGGATCATGTGCACTTATGATTTGAACTCTAGCAAGCATCCGCAAGTACTAAAGATCATTAAGGTAAAACCCAACCATAGCATTAAAGTATCAAGTCCCCTTTATCCCATACGCAACAACCCCCTTACTCGGGTTTAAGCTTCTGTCACTCTAGCAACCCACTATAAGCGAATCATGAACGTATGGAAACACCCTACAACGGGAATCCTTCACGTGTGCGCGGTACGGAAGGCACCATAGAACAGCACCAAAATAAAACATACACTCAAACCAATCTAGATCATCAATCAACCCAAAAGACAAAGGAAATCTACTCAAAACATCATAGGATGGCAACACATCATTGGATCATAATATGTGGCATAAAGCACCATGTTCAAGTAGGGTATTATAGAGGGGTGCGGGACAGTGGACCGCATAAAAGAGATGAGGTTGGCGATGTTGATGAAGACGATCACCGTGGCGATGGTTCCCCCCGGTGGCACTCCGGCACCACCAAAAGAGAGGGGGAGAGAATCTCCCCCTTGTGCTTCCTCCTCCATGGCCTCTGATATGTCTCCAACGTATCTATAATTTTTGATTGTTCCATGCTATTATATTACCTGTTTTGGATGTTTATGGGCTTTACTTTACACTTTTATATCATTTTTGGGACCAATCTACTAACCGGAGGCCCAGCTCGTATTGTTGTTTCTTTGCCTATTTCAGTATATCGAAGAAAAGGAATATCAACCGGAGTCCAAACGGAATGAAACCTTCGGGAGCGTGATTTTTGGAACAAACGTGATCCGGATGACTCGGAGTGCAAGTCAAGAAGCTCCCGAGGCGGCCACGAGGGTGGAGGGCGCCCCCCCTATAGGGCGTGCCCCCTGTCTCATGGGCCCCTCGGGCGTCCACCGACATACTTATTCCTCCTATATATACCCATATACCTCGAAACCATTAGGGGAGCCATCAAAGAAATATTTCCGCCACCATAACCTTCTGTATCCACGAGATCCCATCTTGGAGCCGTCGCCGGCACTCTGCCGGAGGGGGAATCCAGCACAGAGGGCTTCCACATCAACACCATAGCCTCTCCGATAAGTTGTGACTAGTTTACCACAGACCTTTGGGTCCATAGTTATTAGCTAGATGGATTCTTCTCTCTTTTTGGATCTCAATACCATGTTATCCTTCCTCTTCTTGGAGATCTATTCGATGTAACTCTTTTTGCGGTGTGTTTCTCGAGATCCAATGAATTGTGGGTTTATGATCAAGTTTATCTATGAGAAGTATTTGAATCTCCTCTGAATTATTTTATGTATGATTGAGTTATCTTTGCAAGTCTCTTCGAATTATCGGTTTGGTTTGGCATACTAGATTGATCTTTCTTGCCATGGGAGAAGTGCTTAGCTTTGGGTTCAACCTTGCGGTGTCCTTTCGCAGTGACAGCAGGGGCAGCAAGGCACGTATTGTATTGTTGCCATCGTGGATAAAAAGATGGGGTTTATATCATATTGCATGAGTTTATCCCTCTACATCATGTCATCTTTCTTAAAGCGTCACTATGTCCTTATGAACTTAATACTCTAGACGCATGCTGGATAGCAGTCGATGTGTGGAGTAATAGTAGTAGATGCAAGCAGGAGTCGGTCTACTTGTCGCAGACGTGATGCCTATGTAACACCCACGATGCGGCTATATCTCCCACGTGTCGAAGCATGACTTAGAGGCATAACCGCATTGTGGTTTTGTCGCAAGAAGGGTCATCTTCACACAATCCCATGTAATGAACAAGAATGGGGTAAAGAGTTGGCTTACAATCGCCACTTCACGCAATGAACATATAATTCATACATCATTCAGAGTACACACATAGTCCGACTACGGACAAAGCGAAAAGAAAAAAAGATAACCCAACTGCTTGATCCCCGATCATCCCAACTGGGCTCCACTATTGATCAACATGAAACAAAACATAGGAACGACCAATAACTTCATTGAGCTCCCATCTGAGCTCAGTTGCATCATCTGCACTAGTATCATCGGCACCTGCAACTGTTGTGATAGTATCCGGTGAGTCACGAGGACTCAGCAATCTCAAAACCCACGAGATCAAGACTATTTAAGCTTATGGGTAGGAAGTGGTAATGAGGTGGAGTTGCAGCAAGCACTAAGCAAATATGGTGGCTAACATACGCAAATAAGAGCGAGAAGAGAAACAACGAAACGTTCGAGAAACTAGAAGTGATCAAGAAGTGATCCTGAAACTACTTACGTCAAACATAACCCAAATCTGTGTTCACTTCCCGGACTCCGCCGAAAAGAGACCATCACGGCTACACACGCGGTTGATGCGATTTAATTAAGTCAAGTGTCAAGTTCTCTACAACCGGACATTAACAAATTCCCATCTACCACATAATTGTGGGCACGGCTCTCGAAAGTTTATACCCTATAGGGTGTCCCAACTTAGCCCATCACAAGCTATCACGGTGAACGAAGGATATTCCTTCTCCCAGGAAGACCCGATCAAACTCGGAATCCCGGTTTACAAGACATTTCGACAATGGTAAAACAAGACCAGCAAGACCACCCGACTGTGCTGACAAATCCCTATAGGAGCTGCACATATCTCGTTCTCAGGGCACACCGGATAAGCTGAGCGTACACGTACCGACGTAATCCAAGTTGCCAAGGAATGGTCCCGCACGGTGCTCTAGTTTGGACCAACACTCGGAGGAGCACTGGCCCGGGGGTAAAATAAAGATGACCCTTGAGTCTGCAGAACCCAAGGGAAAAAGGCTTAGGTGACAAATGTTAAAACCAATGGTGGGTCTTGCTGGAGGAGTTTTATTCAAAGCAAACTATCAAGGGGGTCCCATAAATCACCCAACCGCGTAAGGAACGCAAAATCAAGGAACATAACACCGGTATGAAGGAAACTAGGGCGGCAAGAGTGGAACAAAACACCAGGCATAAGGCCGAGCCTTCCACCCTTTACCAAGTATATAGATGCATTAATTTAAATAAGAGATATTGTGATATCCCAACATAATCCTGTCCATCATGGAGCAATCTTCAAGTTCACCTACAACTAACAACGCTATAAGAGGGGCTGAGCAAAAGTGGGTAACATAGCCAAACAACGGTTTGCTAGGAAGGGTGAAAAGGTTAGAGGCTGACATGGCAATATGGGAGGCATGGTAAACAAGTGATAGGTAGTGCAGCATGGCGATAGAACGAAACAACTAGCAAGAAAATATAGAAGTGATATCGAGGGTAATAGTCATCTTGCCTGAGATCCCGATAGGAAGAAGAACGAGTCCAAGAAGAAGACAAACATACGTAGCCGAACGAATCCTCACAACTCCGGAACAAAACCTAAGCTAATGAGAGAAGCAAATCGGAAAGAAACAAACAACATGGTAAACAACCATCACATATTCATGGCATGATGCCCAACCAAGTATGATACATGTCCGGTTTTAAAGAGGCATGGCATGGCAAAGTGCAACAAACAATACTACAAATTAAGTGGAGCTCAACATGCAACGAGTTGCATATTGATAAGACACCACATTCGAGTTATTTAGTTCGCTCTCGGTTATGTACCCAACAATATTAAATGTTATTAAACATGGCAAGAGGTAAAGCATGAGCAAACCACCTATTTAGGCAAGTTTAAATGATGCCGGAAACAACAAACAACAATTCCGGAAAATCCCCATATGTCATTTAGCAATTTAATGCAAACACAATTTTAACCATTTAAATGTTGGTAACATGATGCGGATGACATATGCAAGTTTTATGCAATTTTATGAAAATGTTGACATGATCATGTTATGAAGCATTTGGTCACCATGGCGGAACAAAAGGGGTGCAACGGCAACGACAACGAAAATGGTGTCACGGCAACATTCCGATGATCCGACAACTCATTGAGATACCGGTGCAAAAGAGCAAGTGTGCGGATGTACGGAACATGCAAAAGAAGGTGGGGTGATCCCAGTTACCAGGTTCCCATGGGTCGACGGCATGGCAAACGAGGAGGAACGTGCACGAAACAAACGGGCACGGTGCAAACATATGGTTCATCTCATACAACATGCATTCTTGGAAGGTCGTCTCGGCGGTTATACCTTTGAAGCATGCATTTCGGGGCGGTTCGGGTTTGGTACGATGTAGAGGAAGTAGTCGTTCACGGGTCGTCGTGGGAAGTAGTTGTTCACGTGGCGACGGTAGTGGAAGTAGTCGTACACGGTGGAGGCGGTAGTTGAACTTGACGATCCGGAGAGGGTACATGCAAACAACGACCATTGTGGTACTTGGTGTCTTGTGGAATTTGGCGCTCCAAAGAGGAAGCAAAACATCGTCGACCTTGCCATTTCAGTGTTGTAGTCTTTCCGATGTGGGGTCTTGGCGAAATCCATGAAGGCATCCTTGGGCATCCCTAGTTGCCGGGTCTTGGCAGAGACAAGAGAGCCGATGAGGCTAGCAGGGCAGCAAGGTGGGTGGAGCTCTTGTGCGTGCTGGCCGTGAAGGGGCGGCAACCGAAGATGGTCGGGTCAGGCGTCAGGGTTGAAGGCCGGCGGCGGGGCTTGGCGCAGGGGAGGTCGAGGTTGCCAGCAGCAGATGCTGCAATGCGGCCGAGCTTCGGCCGTCAACAGCTCTGGTGGCCGGGACAATCGATGGAGGAGGCGGATGGCGGGTCGGGATGAGGCCGGACGTGAGACGAGGTGGAGGAGGAGCTGTAGGGGAGCGGCTGGAGATGGTGGTGGCAGCGCCATGGCTACAAAGCTCGGGTAGGCGCGACAAGGAGGCGTAGGGTTGAGGGGATCGAGAGGATGGAGCAGGGGTTAGGGATAGCAAGTGAGAGAGATGGGGGATCGGGGCTGCATGAGTGGGATCAGGCAAGTGGCGGCGCAGGGAGAGAGTGGAGGGAGAGATCGAGAGGAGGGTTGCGTGTGGGGATCGGCCAGGGTTGGGTTAGGTAGGCTGCGGCTGGGCCTTGGGCCAACTAGTGCAGCTGCTGGGCTCCCTCTCTCCTTACTTCTCTTCTAAAACAGGAAAAAAAAGGAAGAAGAAAAGGAGAGAAGAGCAAAGATTAGGGAAAGAATTGGGCATAGGGTAAGGAGAAGGTTGGCAAGGAAATTATGAAAGGCATATAATTTAAATTGCAAGTGTGTCAAAGGTAATTCCACATCAATGGAATATTTTATAATAGTTCCCTAATATTGGGAGGATATGTTATAAAGAGAAGTCACCCTTCCCTCGATTTAAATGGATCGAAGATCCATACAATTTATTTAGAGTTTTTAAAATTAAATGAAATGATGGCATGATGCAATGCAAATGATGCAACAAACAAAACAAATCACATGACGAAACTCGGATTAGCTGGAAGTCTTCTGGAGCGTCGGTCTCGGGGCGTTACAGCCTATATACATGATCATGGCTAGATAATCTCATAATTATTCGCTTTTCTATCAATTTCTCAACAGTAATTTGTTCACCCACCGCAATACTTATGCTATCTTGAGAGAAGCCTCTAGTGAAACCTATGGCCCCCGGGTCTATCTTTTATCATATACACTTTCAATCTACTTTTATTTGCATCTTTACTTTTCCAATATATATCATAAAATACCAAAAATATATTTATCTTATCATATTATCTCTATCAGATCTCGCTTTTGCAATTGGCCGTGAAGGGATTGACAACCCCTTTATCGCGTTGGTTGCGAGTTCTTTGTTTATTTGTGTAGGTGTGTGGGACTTGTTAGGAGCCTCCTACTGGATTGCTACCTTGGTTCTCAAAAACTGAGGGAAATACTTATGCTACTGTGCTGCATCACCCTTTCCTCTTCAAGGAAAACCAATGCAAGCTCAAGACGTAGCAAGAAGGATTTCTGGCGCTGTTGTCGGGGAGGTCTTCGCTCAAGTAAAGACATACCAAGTACCCATCACAAACTCATCTCCCTCGCATTTACATTATTTGCCATTTGTCTCTCGTTTACTTCTCCCCCACTTCACTCTTGCCGTTTTATTCGCCCTCTCTTTCCCAATCTCCTCTATTTTCCGCTTGCCTTCTTCTTCTCTCTCTTTCGCTTGCCTTTTTCTGTTTGCTTGTCTGTTGGATTACTTGTTGCCATGGCACAAGATAATACCAAATTGTGTGATTTCTCCAATACCAATAATAATGATTTCCTTAGTACTCCGACTGCTCCTCTTAATGATGTTGAGTCTTGTGAAATCAATGCTACTTTGCTGAATCTTGTTATGAAAGATCAATTCTCCGGCCTTCCTAGTGAAGAGGACGCTACCCATCTAAACAACTTTTTTGATTTATGTGAGATGTAAAAGAAAAAAGATACAAATAATGATATTGTTAAATTGAAGTTATTTCTGTTTTCACTTAGAGACCGTGCTAAAGTTTGGTTTTCATCTTTGCCTAAAATAGTATTGATTCTTGGAACAAGTGCAAAGATGCTTTTATCTCTAAGTATTTTCCTCCTACTAAGATCATCACTCTTAGGAATGATATTATTAATTTTAAACAACTTGATCATGAGCATGTTGCCCAATCTTGGGAAAGAATGAAATTGATGATTCACAATTGCCCTACTCATGGTTTGAATTTATGGATGATCATACAAATTTTTTATGCCGGATTGAATTTTGCTTCTAGAAATCTTTTAGATTCGGCCGCGGGAGGCACGTTTATGGAAATCACCTTAGGAGAAGCTACAAAACTACTTGATAATATCATGGCTAATTATTCTCAATGGCACACCGAACGATCTACTAGTAAAAAGTGCATGCTATAGAAGAAATTAATGTTTTGAGTGGAAACATGGATGAGCTTATGGAATTGTTTGCTACTAAGAGTGCTCCCATTAATCCCAATGATATGCCTTTGTCTACTTTGATGATGATAATAATGAATCTATGGATGTGAATTTTGTTGGTAGGAATAATTTTGGTAACAATGCTTATAGAGGAAACTTTAATTCTAGACCGTGCCCTAGTAATTCCTGTAATAATTATGGCAATTCCTACAGTAATTCTTCTGGTAATTTTAATAATATGCCCTCTGATTTTGAAAATAGTGTGAAAGAATTTATGATCTCTTAAAAGAATTTTAATGCCTTGCTTGAAGAAAAATTGCTTAAAGTTGATGATTTGGCTAGGAATGTTGATAGACTCTCTCTTGAAGTTGATTCTTTGAAACTTAGATCTACTCCTCCTAAGCATGGTATCAATGAGTCTCTCAAAGCTATGAGAAGTTCCATTGACGAGTGCAAGGAAAGAACCGCTAGATTGCGTGCTAAGAAAGATTGCTTTGTTAAAGTGTGTTCTTCTAATTTCCATGAAAATAATGATGAAGATCTTAAAGTTATTAATGTGTCCCCTATTAGATCTTTGTTTTGCAATATGAATCTTAATAATGATGGGACTGAAGATGAGTCAACTTTGGTTAAAAGGCATCCCAATAATTCAGAGTTTTTAGATCTTGATGCTAAATTTAGTAAAAGTGGGATTGGAGAGGTCAAGACTTTAAATAGCATTGAACCCACTATCTTGGATTTCAAGGAATTTAATTATGATAATTGTTCTTTACTAAGTTTTATTTCCTTGTTGCAATCCGTTGTTAATTCTCCTCATGCTTATAGTCAAAATAAAGCATTTACGAAACATATTGTTGATGCCTTGATGCAATCTTTTGATGAAAAACTTAATTTGGAAGTTTCTATACCTAGAAAACTTAATTATGAGTGGGAACCTACTATAAAGATTAAAATTAAAGATTATGAGTGTTTTGCTTTATGTGACTTGGGTGCTAGTGTTTCCACGATTCCGAAAACTTTATGTCATATTCTAGGTTTCCATGATCTTGATGATTGCTCTTTAAATTTGCACCTTGCGGATTCCACCATTAAAAAGCCAATGGGAAGGATCAATGATGTTTTCATTGTTGCAAATAGAAATTTGGTGCCCGTAGATTTTATCGTTCTTGTGATAGATTGCAATCTTTCTTGTCATATTATTCTTGGTAGACCTTTCCTTAGAACGATTGGTGCGATTATTGATATGAAGGAAGGGAGTATTAGATTCCAATTTCCACTAAGGAAAGGCATGGAGCACTTTCCAAGAAAGAAAATCAAATTACCTTATGAATATATCATGCGAGCTACTTATGAATCAAGTGCTAAAGATGGCACTAGTTAGATCTATCCTTGCTTTTATACCTAGCTTGGGGCGTTAAACAATAGCGCTAGTTGGGAGGCAACCAATTTTATTTGTGTTCTTTATTTTTGTTCCTGTTTAGTAATAAATTTTTCATATACTTTCTGTTTAGATGTGTTTTCTTGTTTTATTTAGTGTTTGTGCTAAGTAGAACCTATAGGATAACCTACTGTATGAGTTAATTTGATTCTGCTGAAAAACAGAAACTTTGCGTTCACGAGAAAATATTCAATAAATCATAGAAACGTGATTTTGTGCTGATTCTTTTTGATGTAGATCAATAGGCAAACTTATTAGGACGTCCTATTTTGGTAGGATTTTTGGAGTTTCATAAGTAACCAAAAGTTACAGATTGCTACAGACTGTTCTATTTTTGATAGATTCTGCCTTTCGTGTGTTGTTTGCTTATTTTGATGCATCTATGGCTAGTATGTAAGGGTACGAACCATAGATAACTTGGAATAAAGTAGGTTTAACACCAATATAAATAAATAATGATTCCATTACAGTACCTTATGTGGTGGTTTTTCTTTCTTTCACTAACTGAGCTTATGAGATTTCCTGTTGAGTTTTGTGTTGTGAAGTTTTCAAGTTTTGGGTAAAGATTTGATGGACTACGGAATAAGGAGTGCCAAGAGCCTAATATTGGGGATGCCCAAGGCACCCAAAGATATTCAAGAATAGCCAAAAGCCTAAGCTTGGGGATGCCCCCGTAAGGCATCCCCTCTTTCGTCTTTGTTCATTGGTAACTTTACTTGGAGCTATATTTTTATTCGCTACATGATATTTGTTTTGATTGGAGCGTAGTGTATTATACTAGTCTTTACTTTTTAGTTTACCACAATCATCCTTGCTGTACACACCTTTTGGAAGAAGCCTACTTGACTGGAATTTATTAGAATACTCTATGTGCTTCACTTATATCTTTTGAGCTAGATAACTTTTGCTCTAGTGCTTCACTTATATCTTTTAGAGCACGGCGGTGGTTTAATTTTGAAGAAATTGTTGATCTCTCATGCTTCACTTATATTATTTTGAGATTCTCTTAGAACAGCATAGTATTTTCTATGGTTATAAAATTGGTCCTAGAATGATGAGCATCCAAATTGGGTATAATAAAAACTATCATAGAAATGAATTGGATGCTATGATCAATTTGATACTTGATAATTATTTTGAGATATCGAGGTAATGATATTAGAGTCATGCTAGTTGGGTGATTATGAATTTAAAGAATGCTTGTGTTGAAGTTGGTTAAAGTTGTGTAACAAATTTGAAACATGAGGTGTTCTTGGATTGTGCATCCTTATGAGTGGCGGTCGGGGACGAGCGATGGTCTTTTCCTACCAATCTATCCCGCTAGGAGCATGCGCGTAGTGCTTGGTTTTTGATGACTTGTAGATTTTCTCAATAAGTATATGAGTTCCTTATGACTAATGTTGAGTCCATGGATTATACGCACTTTTATCTTTCCATCATTGCTAGCCTCTTCGGTACCGTGCATTGCCCCTTCTCACCTTGAGAGTTGGTGCAAACTTCGCCGGTGCATCCAAACCCCGTGATACGATACGCTCTATCACACATAAACCATCTTATATCTTCCTCAAAACAGCCACCATACCTACATATTATGTCATTTCCATAGCCATTCCGAGATATGTTGCAATGCAACTTACCACCGTTCCGTTTATCATCATGACATACATTACTTTTGTCATATTGCCTTGCATGATCACGTAGTTGACATCGTATTTGTGGCAAAGCCACCATGCATAATCTTTTCATACATGTCACTCTTGATTCATTGCCCATCCCGGTACACCGCCGGAGGCATTCATATAGAGTCATATCTTGTTCCAAGTTTCGAGTTGTAATTCATGAGTTGTAAATATATAAGTATGATGATCATCATTATTAGAGCATTGTCCCTAAAGAAAAAAAAAGAAAGGCCAAAAAGAAAAAAGAAAGGCCAAAGAAAAAAAAAGAAATAGAAAAAAAGGCCAGAGAAAAAAAGAAAGGCCAAAGAAAAAAAAGAAGAAAAGAAAAAAAAAGTGGGCAATGTTACTATCTTTTTCCACACTTGTGCTTCAAAGTAGCACCATGTTCTTCATATAGCGAGTCTCATATGTTGTCACTTTCATATACTAGTGGGAATTTTTCATTATAGAAATTGGCTTGTATATTCCTACGATGGGCTTCCTCAAATTCCCTAGGTCTTCGTGAGCAAGCAAGTTGGATGCACACCCACTAGTTTCTTTTGTTGAGCTTTCATACATTTATAGCTCTAGTGCATCCGTTGCATGGCAATCCCTACTCCTCATGTTGACATCAATTGATGGGCATCTCCATAGCCCGTTGATTATCCTCGTCAATGTGAGAATTTCTCCTTTTTGTCTTCTCCACACAATCCCCGTCATTATATTCTATTCCACCCATAGTGCTATATCCATGGCTCACGCTCATGTATTGCGTGAAAGTTGAAAAAGTCTGAGATTATTGAAGTACGAAACAATTGCTTGGCTTGTCACCGGGGGTGTATAAGATGGGACCTTTTTTGTGTGACGAAAATGAAGCTTAGCCTAACTATATGATTTTGTAGGGATAAACTTTCTTTAGCCATGTTATTTTGAGAAGACATGATTGCTTTGATTAGTATGCTTGAAGTATTATTATTTCTTATGTCAATATGAACTTTTATTTTGAATCATTTGGATCTCAACATTCATGCCACAATAAAGAGAAATACATTGGGAATTATGCTAGGTAGCATTCCACATCAAAAATTCTGTTTTTATCATTTACCTACTCGAGGACGAGCAGGAAGTAAGCTTGGGGATGCTTGATACGTCTCCAACGTATCTATAATTTTTGATCATTCCATGCTATTATATTACCTGTTTTGGATGTGTATGGGCTTTACTTTACACTTTTATATCATTTTTGGGACTCACCTACTAACCGGAGGCCCAGCCCGTATTGCTGTTTTTTTTGCCTATTTTAGTATATCGAAGAAAAGGAATATCAAACGGAGTTCAATCGGAATGAAACCTTCGGGAGCGTGATTTTTGGAACAAACGTGATCCAGAGGACTTGGAGTGCAAGTCAAGAAGCTCCCGAGGCGGCCACGAGGGTGAAGGGCGCCCCCCCCTATAGGGCATGCCCCCTGTCTCGTGGGCCCCTCGGGCATCCACCGACATACTTCTTCCTCCTATATACACCCATATACCCCGAAACCATCAGGGGAGCCACCGAAGAAATATTTCCGCCACCGTAACCTTATGTATCCGCGAGATTCCATCTTAGAGCCGTCGCCGACACTCTGTCGGAGGGGGAATGCACCATGGAGGGCTTCTACATCAACACCATAGCCTCTCCGATGAGTTGCGAGTAGTTTACCACAGACCTTCGGGTCCATAGTTATTAGCTAGATGGCTTCTTCTCTCTTTTTGGATCTCAATACCATGTTCTCCTTCCTCTTCTTGGAGATCTATTTGATGTAACTCTTTTTGCAGTGTGTTCGTCGAGATCCGATGAATTGCGGGTTTATGATCAAGTTTATCTATGAGAAGTATTTGAATCTCCTTTGAATTCTTTTATGTATGATTGAGTTATCTTTGCAAGTCTCTTCGAATTATCGGTTTGGTTTGGCCTACTAGATTGATCTTTCTTGCCATGGGAGAAGTGCTTAGTGAGGGAGTCCTGGATTAGGGGGTATCCGGACAGCCGGACTATATACTTTAGCCGGACTGTTGGACTATGAAGATACAAGATTGAAGACTTTGTCCCGTGTCCGGATGGGACTCTCCCTGGCGTGGAAGGCAAGCTTAGTGATTCGGATGTTAGATCTCCTTCTCTATAACCGACTCTGTGTAACCCCCTCCGGTGTCTATATAAACCGGAGGGTTTAGTCTGTAGGACAAGAACAATCATAGTCATAGTCTAGCTTCTAGGGTTTAGCCTCTACGATCTCGTGGTAGATCAATTCTTGTAATACTCATACCATCAAGATCAATCAAGTAGGAAGTAGGGTATTACATCCATCAAGAGGGCCTGGACCTGGGTAAACATCGTGTCCCCAGTCTCATGTTACCATTAGCCTTAGACGCACAGTTCGGGACCCCCTACCCGAGATCCACCGGTTTTGACACCGACATTGGTGCTTTCATTGAGAGTTCCACTATGTCATCGCGACAAGGCTTGATGGCTCGTCTCGTTGTCAAGGACAACATCACCTCTGGGGGAGTCATGGCTCTAGGCCAAACTCTCCGACTAGGCGGCTTCGTCATGATCGCCCGATCGGCTCTCGCGCCGATGATGACTTCTTAGGTCATCAAAAACAACCTCAACGTTGTTTCAGAACTTGCCAAACAGATGGATCCAATGGAGCTCTACTCCCTCAATGAGCTCTTGGATCGCATTGCTGCTCTGGGTGTCGCTATGGACTATAATTGGATTGGGCTTAAACCCGACCAAAGGGAGATTAACTCTCTGCCGGTCACCCATGAGATAGCGGTCGTCGAAAAGCAACGCATGGATTCTCCCTCTATTTTGAGGAAGAACTATGTCCAGATCCCCGAGCTCTCCAAGCTGGATACCCGTTCGTGGGAGGACATGACCCAAACCCCTAACTTAGAATCGTGCAGCGGGCCAAAAAACTTGGGCAACATCCCGGAGCCCGAGCTGCCAAGCTCGGAAGCTTCTTTGCCCTTGGGTATCAGATCGGTTCAGGGTTCGGACTTAAATCTACCCACCCACCCAGATTTAATCAATCTTTCCCATATCAGACAAGAGCCCCAAGAGATAGTACATCACTACTGGGCCAGATTCCTCCTTGTGGTAAACAAGGTCAAGGACTTTCGCGAGGAAGACGCAATCTCATTCTTTTGCAAAAATTGCACAAACAAGGGGATCCTCAACGCTATAAGTCGCCATGACATAGTACACTTCACTGACTTAGCGGCCATAGTACAGAAGTACTGCGTGATGTAAAGCGCTTGGAAAACCCAAATAGACTTCTGGGATAATCTGGCTCTCATTAAACCCTTCGTCCGAACTAAAAGGGTAAACTCTCGCAAGTCACCCGATTCAATTACCAAAAAACCAAGGCCCGCTGCAGGGCGTGGAACTGTATTGGAGGAATGGCTCAATGGGCCATGCAAAATTCACATCACACAGGATACCATGCTAACACATAGCCTTAGAGCATGTTGGATACTCCGGCAGGTTGCGAAGAGCGGCGAGGATCTCCTCATCAACCATATAGTAGAGCAACATCCCGCCGAGAATAACAATGCGGTACTGACAGTCTTCGAGACTTTTGCCTCAAATCATAGGCGCAAGTGAGCTCTCCGCAGTCTCGCTGAAGTTTGCCACGTGGTAACAATAAATCCATGGAACGACACGGCTATAACTTTCAATGCCAGTGACAAACCTCAATTCCGAACAGTCCGGGCATGAGCCGCTTTGGTCCTTAGTCCAATCGTGGACGGCTTCCGGCTCATTAAAGGGCTCATGGACGGCGGAAGTGGATTAAACCGCATCTACGAGGAAATCCTCAACAAGATGGAAATTGACAAGAGCCGCATTGAGCGAAGAAGCATGACCTTCAGGGGAATCATCCCTAGTCGGGAGGCACGATGTGCGGGAAAAATCACACTGGATGTGGTATTCAGCATGCCGGAAAATTACAGGTCCGAAGCAATCACATTCCAAGTGGCCCCGTTTAGTAGTGGATACCATGCCCTTTTAGGGCGAGACGCATTCGCGAGATTTCAAGCTATAACCCATTACGGGTACATGAAGCTCAAAATGCCCAGGCCCAATGGAATCACCACTCTAGCTAGTGATCCGGATGTCGCACTCCGTGCCGAAAATAAAACCGCCGCACTGGCCCTGGAGGCATTATCCGAAGCCCTCACGGCCGAAGAACTAACCACGCTGCACGCCACAGTGGACAGATACGACGTGATACTCGACAAGCGACCCAAGTCCACCTCTTTCAAACCCGCGGATGAGATAGTCAAATTCCAGGTCCACCCAACGGACCCCACAAAAACAGCTTCCATTGGGACACAACTGAACCCTACAATAGACGCCACACTGCGATATTTCTTGCATGAGAATTGGGATATTTTTGCTTGTCATCCTTCAGACATGCCAGACATCCCACACAGGCTGGCCGAACGCAGCTTAAATATACTGAAGGGATATAAGCCAGTCAAGCAGATTCTTAGGCGCTTGTCAGAGCCTAAGCGGCAAGCCATGGGAGAAGAGCTAGCTAAGTTACTCGATGCCAGATTCATCAGAGATATAAAACATCCGGATTGGCTAGCAAACCTGGTGATGGTACCAAAGAAGGAAAAATCCTGGTGCCTATGTGTCGATTTCAAGGACCTCAATAAGGCTTGCCCTAAGGATCCCTTCCCCCTCCCCCGCATTGATCAAATCATCGACGCCACCGCAGGACACGACTCATTGTGTTTCCTTGACGCATACTCTAGATACCATCAAATCAAGATGGCGGACTCCGACCAAGCCGCAACGGCCTTCATCACACCATACGGCCCCTTCTGTTTCAATACCATGCCTTTTGGGCTCAAAAATGCTGATGCAACCTATCAACGCATGATTCAGACATGCCTGGAAAAACAAATCGGCAAAAGAGTGGAGGCATACGTTGACGACGTGGTCATCAAAACAAGACACATCGAAACTTTAATAGATGACTCGAGGCTCACGTTTGACAACCTCCGAACATATGATATCAAGCTCAACCCAAAAAAATGTGTCTTCGGCGTACCTTCCGGGAAGTTGCTCGGCTTCATCGTCTCCAATAGAGGAATAGAAGCAAATCCGGCAAAAATCCGAGCTCTGTCACAGTTGGCTACCCCAACAGACCTCAAGAAGATCCAAAAATTAACTGGATGCATGGATGCCTTAAGCCGCTTTATCTCCCTATTAGGAGAAAAGGCGCTACCTCTTTATCGCCTCCTTCAATGCACCGAACACTTCAAGTGGACGGATGCGGCGATAGCCGGACTGGAAGAAATAAAGGCCCTCTTGGCCAGCAATCCAATCCTGACCGCGCCAAATACTGGCGAACCTATGCTATTATACATAGCCGCAACACACCAGGTTGTAAGCGTAGTGCTCGTCGTCGAACAAGAAGCAAACAGACACAAGTTCCCACTCCAAAAGCCGGTATTACGTGTCCACTGTCCTTACTCGATGAAAATCCCGATACCCACACTATCAAAAGATAGCATACGCGGTCTTCATGGCATCCCAGAAGCTATGACACTACTTTCAAGAGTGTTCGATTATGGTGGCCTCTTAAGTACCACTCAATGACATAATAAATAACTACGATCCCACGGGCCAGATTGTGAAATGGGCTATCAAGCTCCTTCCTTTTGACATAACCTACAAACCACGGCGAGCCATTAAATCGCAAGTACTATCTGACTTTGTCGCCGAATGGACAGAAGTCAAACTCCCTAAAGAGTACGACACATACTTCAATTGGATCACGCACTTTGACGGCTCTAAAATGTTGGCCGGATTGGGAGCGGGTGTTGTCCTGACATCTCCCACCGGAGACACGGTCCAATACGTACTCCAAATATTATACACAGACTCCAACAATGTAGCATGGTCTTCGGATGGCAGTCTCCATGGGCATCCAATGCCTAGAAGTGCGCGGGGACTTGAACCTCGCTATATCACAGATAAATGGAGACTTTGATGCCAAGGATCCGAAAATGGCGGCCTACCGTAATGCCGTCCTCACAATGTCAGCTCGGTTCGAGGGGCTCGAATTCCACCATGTGGTCCGAGAAAACAATCAAGTGGCGGATATCCTCGCCTGCATCGGCGCTAAACGCGACCCCGTCCCACCTAATATCTTCTTGGAAAGGCTGCTCAGTCCATCCGTGGTATGGGAAGGGGAGGCCGGCAATACCAGTCCGGATCCGAATATAACCCCAGATTTTGAACCATCTGACATAATCGGAGGCTCTACCACCGAAATAACACCTTTGGCCCCCGAAATCATGGTTGTTATCGCCCTGTGGACCGAGCCCTTCTTAGCCTACCTAACTAGGCAAGAGCTCCCCAAGGACCAAAATGATGCACGTTGTATTGTGCGGCGCTCGAAGGCCTACAAAGTCCAGGAGGGAGAGCTTTATAAGAAAAGCGCCACCGGAGTGCTCCAAAGATGCATCTCCGAAGAGGAAGGGTGGCAACTCTTGCTGAAATCCATGTCGGACTCGGCGGGCACCATGCCGCAGCCCGGGCACTTGTAAGCAAGGCCTTCCATACAGGTTTTTACTAGCCGACAGCCCGGGCAGATGCACATGACCTTGTCCAACATTGCGTCGGTTGCCAAATCTTCGCCAATCAGAGCCATATGCCCCTTACCGCTCTCCAAACAATCCCCATAACTTGGCCCTCCGCGGTCTGGGGGCTTGATATGGTCGGACCTCTTAAAGGGGGAAGCCATAAGAAAAAATACCTATTGGTCATGGTGGACAAGTTCACCAAATGAATCAAAGCCAAACCAGTTAAAACGGCAGAATCTAGACCAGTCATAGACTTCATATCAGGGGTTGTGCACCGTTATGTTGTCCCCCACAGCATCATCACCGACAATGGCTCAAATTTCATAGCCGATAAGGTGAAAACTTGGTGCGACAATATGGGCATTAAGCTCGATTACGCCTCTGTCTATCACCCCCAAACAAATGGACAAGTCGAACGTGCAAATGGTCTTATTATGAGCGGCATCAAACCCAGACTAGTGCGATCTTTGAAGGAATCAGATACGCACTGGGTCGAGGAGCTCGACTCCGTACTCTGGGGGCTGCGGACCACGCCACATCGCACCATCGGATACACACCATTTTTTATGGTGTACGGCACAGAGGCAGTACTACCCTATGATATAATTCATGACTCACCTCGCGTGCGCATGCACGAAGAGAAATAAGCCGAGCTAGATTGGCAGGACAACTTAGATGCCTTGGAGGAGGAGCGTGACGTTGCAAAGGCCCGTTCCGCATTCTATCAGCAGCAGGCTCGAAGGTATCAAAGTAGAGAAGTACGGGCCAAAACCTATAACGTTGGCGAACTCGTTCTACGCCTACCGGAGAAGAAGAAGGACAAGGTCAAGCCCAAGTGGGAGGGTCCCTTCATCATTGATAAAGTTCTCACCGGAGGAGCGTACCGTCTTCATAATGCATCAGATAACAGACTCGAGCCAAACCCATGGAACGCGGCCAGACTCCGAAGATTCTACGCCTAGTGCCGAATTCAGTGGTCGTCTCCTTACCTCCGCCTTTTCAATTATGTCCTCCTTCTTTCTTTCTCTTCCTCTTTTCTTTTTTACACACAAAGCCTTAAATGTTGTACGGATGCTTCGATTGCTCCAGCCGCACTATGCGTGCTCAATATACCTAGGGGCTTCCTATACGGAAGCTTAATATAATTATTTTCATGGCTTCATGCCTACCACATATGCGTCACCTTTCCATATGTGCCTTTTCTTCACCATTGTATGCATCGATATGACTTAAGTTTTGGCCTTGCTGGGTTGCCTGGCTCTTGTGTTTATGCCCTACATTCCTGTTAATTCGTCTAGGGCATAAGGAGAGCACCTCTGCGGTTGTTACTGCCGGTTCAGCCAGATGTGTACCTCAGGCTGGGTGAAGCCGAAAGCTAGCATTCTTAAGGGAATATTCGGTCGGTGAACAAAAGATGTTTTTTATTACAACATAAATCCCCAGATGTTTTGTATCCTGCGTCTCTGTTCGCAGTTTGGACATGCACATCGATGCATGCGTACCCAGGGAAAGGAACCACTAATGAAACTATTCTCTCAGGAAGATGTTTCTTACTATCCATGTAATATAACATAACTAGTTGGGTACTTGTCTGTTCACGCACTTATGACCCCTACGCCTGGTTTCCACGCGTACCCTGGTTTTACATAACTGAGCGGGTATTCGGATAAACTTCGGACTGTCGGGTCCGTAGGTTGAAGCGAAAAGGTCCGCCATGACAAATGATTTACAATCCGGCTAGGGACCTCACACATCCATTGAAGTACATAGTCACTTGGACTGGCTAAACTCTTCTTATATACCACCCAACAGGCTGTCTAGCCTAAAATCCTGTTGGGAATACTTTGCGGCTAATGCTACTTGGTCATACACCAGACTTACGGGAATCTCTTTCCCATCTAGCCCCACCGGTCCGACTTCGGCCATATGGTTTGGGTTAGCCTAGGCGTATCGCGTCTTCACCATGGCCCAGGCTTCCCTTGCACCTTGTCGGCAGGCCGATACCTTCCACAATCGGAAGCGCCGCCGTGCTCCCTTGAGCATATCCACAAGCTCCCCTGTCGGTGTCAAAACCGGCGGATCTCGGGTAGGGGGTCCCGAACTATGCGTCTAGGCGGATGGTAACATGAGACAAGGGACACGATGTTTTTACCTAGGTTCGGGCCCTCTCGATGGAGGTAAAACCCTACTCCTGCTTGACTAATATTGATGATATGGGTAGTACAAGAGTGGATCTACCACGAGATCAGAGAGGCTAAACCCTAGAAGCTAGCCTATGGTATGATTGTTTTTTGTCATACGGACTAAAACTCTCCGGTTTATATAGACACCGGAGAGGGCTAGGGTTACACAGAGTCGGTTACAATGGCAGGAGATCTTCATATCGTATCGCCAAGCTTGCCTTCCACGCCAAGGAAAGTCCCATCTAGACACGAGACGGAGTCTTCAATCTTGTATCTTCATAGTCCGGGAGTCCGGCCAAAGGTCATAGTCCGGCCATCCGGACACCCCCTAATCCAGGACTCCCTCAGTAGCCCCTGAACCAGGCTTCAATGACGACGAGTCCGGCGTGCAAGTTGTCTTCGACATTGCAAGGCGGGTTCTTCTTCAAATTCCATGTACCCGTCGAATAGTGTCTGGCTCCTAGTGCGTGCTGCCCTCCTTGGATTTTGTGCCCCATAATGACCATCTTCCACGTGTCAAACGAATGTGAAAAGCCAGGGGATTTTTTTCATTTACCCCCCCCCCCGGTTGTGTTAATGAACCGCCCATAAAAGAGACGGGGATTTAGATCCAATTCACACCATCTTCCCTCCGCGAGCCTTCATCAGAGTGCCTTCGACAGGGATCCTTTCCATCATGGCCGGTCGGTGCAGCTCCTCCTCTCGCCTCTCCAGCCCTCGGCCCGGAGATTAGGGGCGGTGTTTCGTCCCGCATAGCGAGCTAGTAGTGCTTCAGTCCAAGGGGCTTCTCCCCCCAACATATATGGTCCCAGTTCGAGCCGCGATTGCTACCTATAGCGGCGGAGAGCAGGCGGAGAGCGTCCCCAATCCCTCTCAAGGAGAGCGGGTATGCCTAGTACCTTATTTGATGAGAGGACTCGGATTTCCAATTCATCCTTTTCTCCGAGGGTTTCTGGAGTTCTACGGCCTCCAGCTAGACAACCTCACGCCCGCCTCCATTCTGCACATTGCGGGCTTCGTGGCCCTCTGCGAGCTGTTCTTGGGTGTTGAGGCCCATTTCGCGCTATGGAAGAGGTTGTTTTGCCTCGTGCCCCGTTCTCAGGAGGGGTCTATTTATCAAGTGGGCGGAGCCGAACTATGGCGCATCGTCGGGACCGGATATCTATCTGGTACCCCAAAGAGGACGTCCGAGGACTGGTCCTCGGAGTGGTTCTATATAGATGACGTCCCCCTGTCGGACCCTGTACGGATCGGCCTCCCTGAGTTCAATAATGCTCCGTTGAAGAAGTGCCTGAGTTGGCGCCCGCGGAACCCTCAAAGGGAAACTGACAGGGATGTCCTTTACCTGATGAGCCGGATAAGGTTGTTGGCTCATTCCGGACTGACCATGATCAAGGTCATGGCCATATGCATTACGCAAGGGGTGCAGCCGCTTCAATATAGAGGCCACCCCATGTGGGATTTCAACGGGGAGGACGACGCCACCCGGTGCGGTCGTAAGGGGCCAGATTCGGCCGCCACTTTAACGAGAATCTTATCCGCTTTGTACAAGGGAGAAGAAGAAGAATTCCTCCGTGCCAACCCGGAGGGAGGATTCTCCATGTACAATCCTCTAAGTTGGGTAAGCGAACATTTTCACTTGCCTACCCGCTTTCGAAATTCCCATAGTTGAGTACTTAGTCTAGCAATGTTAAACGCAGGAGCTGCGCCAGACTGTGAAGGAGATAAACAGCCCTCCTCCACAACCCGAGGACCCGGAACGGTCCCTCGATCCGGACTCCCAAGAGTACCCGGACTTATGTGTGGAGTTAATCGATGGGGTGTTTCATCAATTGAGCAAGGACAACGCCTTAGTGGCCATTACGTCCGACTATCCCGGACTACTTCCAGCCTCAAAGTTAACCGAGACCGAAGTCCCAGTATTCTCAAGGAGATCTATCCATGCTTTATCTTGCATGCCATGAACTAATAGTGTTTCGTTTCGCAGGGTAAATCCTTGAGGCGGAAGGCCGAGCCCGTGGTGGGCAACCAACAAGGGCCGCTGAAGCCAGGCGGGCCAAAAAGAAGTGCGGACCAGATCGAGATTCCGGCGCAACGGTACGATGTGCAAATTTAACGCCCAGGGTTTATGCCCTTGAGTCTTACTAACGCTCATGATTTTCTTAGAAAGAAGAGAGCCTGCCGGACTATATCCGCCGACCAAGGTTCAAGGCCGGGTCCGGAAGCGGAGACGAACACGGGGCGCGCCTTGGGCGTTCCTCTGACAGAGGACGCAGACGGGCTATCTGCCACCAATTCAGAGGTGGAGAGTGCCCTGAACCACAGGCGTCGCCGGACTATTCTTCGTGACGCATGTTTTCCCCAGAGGCGTTGAACGCCTTTAATACAGGAGACGCGTATCTCGGTGCCACTCAAAATGGTCTAGCCAGAGCCACAGAGCAGTATGTAAAAGACATATAGGTGAGTAAAATTGAAGGTTATATATGTCAGTAGCCCCCGAGACTTGAAACAGTGAAGATAACTGTTTTAAGGATCATGTGCTATGCAGTGTCTTCTGAAGAAGAATACGCAACTGTCCCAGGAGCTTGAAGAGTGCAAGGCCCAACTCGAGGCCGCACTGGCCACTTCAGAAAATGCCAAGGGGACCCCCTCGGGTAATATATGCTTCGAAAGATAATTCCATTGTGAAATGCGGCAGGTGTGCAACTCTGACGATAATAGTGCAGATGGGGCTGGAGTAAATCCGGACAAGCAACAACTCCTACGCCAACTAAAGGCTGGCGAGAGCGTGCTGACGAGGGTGAGGCAAGAGAAGAACAAACTTCAAGACGCCAATACCCAGCTGGGCAAGGAACTAAGGGATGTTCGTATTCAGCTATCTGCTTCCGTAAAGGAGAATCGGCGACTTCGACGCGGCATTTTTAGTAAGTGCTTGAACGAATCTTCGAAAAAGGAATTCGGCGAGGAAGTCGATTGACAGAGCAATGTCTGTAGGTCTACTGATAGGTCGTCCTGCGGAGGAAATGCCCGGTTCAACGGGAGACCTTCTTCCCGAGCTGTTGTGACTGCACGAACGAGTTCGGCAGGCAATGCAGAGCGTCATTCAGGCTATGTGGCCATCCCTCTCCATGCCCGAAGGCCTTGGGGAGCTTACAAAGAAGCTGGAGGGAGTGCGGCAGCGCTTCCGGTTGTGGAAGATATCGGCCTACCGTCAAGGTGCCAGGGAGGCCTGGGCCATGGTGAAGACTTGATACACGAAGGCTGACCCAAACCACATGGCCGAGGTCGGCCCTATGGGTCCTGAAGGAAAGGAGATCCCTATCAGCTTAGTATATGGCCAGGTAGAGCTGGCTGCAAAGTATTCCCAACAGGACTGTAAATTAGACCGCCTGTTGGATGGTATTGAAGAAGAATATACCGAGTCAGATTGACTCTGTAATTTAAAATGACATGAAAAATGCCTTCTAGCCGGATTCTAGATTGTTTGTCATTGCGGACCTTTTCGCTTCGACCTCTTGACCCTATAGTCCGGAGTGTGTCCGAATACCCTCTCGATTATGTAAGAACTGGGGCATGCATGGAGACAAGGCGTAGGGGTCATAATTGCTTTAGCAGACAAGTGCCCAACTAGTTATGTTATATTACATGGTTAGTAAGAAACATCTTCCAGGGAGAATAGTTCCGTTAGGGGTTCCTTTCCCTGGGAGGCATGCCCTAAAGTGCATGTTCGAACTGCTAAAAAGAGCAGAAAAGCATCTGGGGGCAGATAAATAAAGACGAAAGATCATCTTTCAGTTCACCGACCGAATATTCCCTTAAGAACGCTAGCTTTCGGCTTCACCCAGTCTGAGGTACACATCCGGCTGACCCGGCAGTAACAATCGCAGAGGTCCTCCCTTTACCACCTAGCCGAACGAACGGGAATGTAGGGGTAAGCACAGGAGCCAGGCAACCCAGCTTGGCCAAAACTTAAGTCATATTGATGCATATAATGGTGTATAAAAGGTTCATGTGGAAGTGTCACACATGCTTTGGGCATGAGGCCCATTTTATATAAACTTATGATAAAGAAGCCCCCAGGTATGATGAGCGTGGGTGGCGCGTCAAGTATGTGCGAAAAATGCACATGCAAGCCCCTAAGGGCTTGGTAGAAAAAAGGTAGGGAGAAGGAGCGAAATCCCGGACAGCTAATGTGAAAAAATAAAAATAAAAATAAAAAGGGGACAGAGGAAGGAGACGAACACGGAGTCCGGTGCTAGGCGTAGAATCTTTGTATGCGTGCTGTGTTCCATGGGTTCGGCTCGAGTCGGTTGTTCGATGCGTTTCGTAGACGGTACGCTCCACCAGTCAGTACTTGGTCGATTATGAAGGGACCGTCCCATTTGGGCTTTAGTTTGTCCTTTTTCTTGTCCGACAGACGTAGAACTAGTTCGCCAACGTTATAAGTTTTGGCCCGTACTTCTCTGCTTTGATATCTTCGAGCCTGCTGTTGATAGAATGCGGAACGAGATTTTGCCACGTCGCGCTCCTCCTCCAATGCGTCCTAGCTGTCCTGCCGATCGAGCTTGGCTTCTCTTTCTTCGTACATGCGCACTCGAGGTGAGTCATGAATTATGTCGCATGGCAGTACTGCCTCTGCGCTGTATACTATAAAAAATGGTGTGAATCCGGTAGTGCGATTCGGCGTGGTCCGCAGCCCCCAGAGTACGGAGTCAAGCTCCTCTACCCAGTGCGTGTTAGATTCCTTGAGGGATCGCACTAGTCTGGGTTTGATGCCGCTCATAACGAGACCATTGGCTCGCTCGACTTGACCATTGGTTTGAGGGTGATAGACTGAAGCGTAGTCGAGCTTAATGCCCATGTTTTTGCACCAGAGTTTAACTTCATCGGCCGTGAAGTTTGTGCCGTTGTCAGTTATGATGATGTGGGGGACACAGTAACAGTGTACGACCCCGAACATGAAGTCTATCACCGGTCCGGATTCGGCCGTCTTTACAGGCTTGGCCTCTATCCATTTGGTGAATTTGTCCACCATGACCAGTAGATATTTTTGCTTGTGGGTTCCTCCTTTAAGGGGTCCAACCATGTCAAGCCCCCAGACCGCAAAAGACCAGGTAATGATTATAGTTTGTAGGCGGTAGGCGGCATGTGGCTTTGGTTGGCGAATACTGCCCGGGTCGTTGGCCAACAAAATCCGGTACGAAAGGCCTTGCTTACAAGGGCCCGGGCTGCGGCGTGGTGCCCGCCGAGTCCGGCATGAATTTCAGCCAGAAGGTCTCGCCCTTCCTCTTTGAAGATACACCTTTGAAGGACTCCGGTTGTGCTTTTCTTATAAAGCTCTCCCTCGTGGACTTTGTAGGCTTTAGATCGCCGCACTATGCAGCGGGCCTCGTTTTGGTCCTCGGGAAGTTCCTGCCTAGTTAGGTAGGCTAGGAATGGTTCTGTCCACGGGGCAATGACTGCCATTATTGTGTGGGCTGACGGTGTTGTTTCGTTGGCGGAGCCACCAACTGTGTCAGAGTGTTCGGTGAGGGGCAGTGTGGTTGTTTCCGGGCTATTGTTTCCGGACTCTCCCTCCCATGATACAGATGGCTTGAACAGCCTCTCTAGGAAGATGTTGGGAGGGACGGCATCGCGCTTGGCGCCAATGCATGCCAACACGTCTGCTGCCTGGTTATTCTCCCGGGCTATGTGACGAAATTCGAGCCCCTCGAAACGAGCTGACATCTTTAAGATGGCGTTGCGGTAAGCTGCCATTTTTGGATCCTTGGCGTCAAAGTCTCCATTTATTTGGGATATTGCAAGGTTTGAATCCCCGCGGACCTCTAGGCGCTGAATGCCCATGGAGACTACCATCCGGAGACCATGTAGAAGGGCCTCGTATTCGGCTGCATTGTTGGAATCCGTGTACATTATCTGAAGTACGTATTGGACTGTATCTCCGGTTGGGGACGTCAGAACGACGCCAGCCCCCAGGCCAGCCAACATTTTGGAGCCATCGAAGTGCATGATCCAATTGGAGTATGTGCTGTACTCTTTACGGAGCTCGACTTCAGTCCATTCGGCGATGAAGTCGGCCAAAACCTGTGACTTAATAGCTCGCCTTGGCTTGTAAGTTATGTCGAATGGGAGGAGCTCGATGACCCATTTGGCAATCCGGCCCGTTGCATCGCGGTTGTTTATAATATCATTAAGAGGTACTTCGGATGCCACTGTTATTGAACACTCTTGAAAATAGTGTCGCAGCTTCCGGGATGCCATGAACACCGCGTATGCTATCTTTTGATAATGCGGATACCGTGACTTGCATGGAGTTAGGACAGTGGACACGTAGTAAACTGGTTTTTGGAGAGGGAACTTGTGTCCGTCCGTTTCTCGTTCGACGACGAGCACCGCGCTTACAACTTGATGGGTTGCCGCAATGTATAATAGCATTGGTTCACCCGTGTTGGGCGCGGCTAGGACCGGATTTGTTGCCAGTATGGCTTTTATTTGTTCGAGTCCGGCCGTGGCGGCATCCGTCCACTCGAAGTGTTCGGTGCGCCGCAGGAGGCGATAGAGGGGTAATGCCTTTTCTCCTAAGAGGGAGATAAAGCGGCTTAGAGCCGCCACGCATCCTGTCAATTTTTGTATTTGTTTGAGGTCTTTTGGGGTATCCAATTGTGACAGAGCTCGGATCTTGGCTGGTTTGCTTCAATTCCTCTACCGGATACGATGAAGCCCAAGAGCTTTCCGGCTGGTACGCCGAAAATGCATTTTTCCGGGTTGAGCTTAATGTCATATGTTCGAAGATTGTCGAACGTGAGCCTCAAGTCGTCTACTAGAGTATCGACGTGTTTGGTTTTGACGACCACATCATCTACATACGCTTCAACTGTTTTGCTGATCTGATTGGCCAGACATGTCTGAATCATGCGCTGATATGTTGCGCCGGCGTTTTTGAGCCCGAAGGGCATCATGTTGAAGCAGAATGGGCCGTATGGGGTGATGAGTGCCGTTGCGGCTTGGTCTGACTCTGCCATCTTGATTTGGTGGTAGCCAGACTATGCATCGAGGAAACACAATGAGTCGTGTCCTGCGGTGGCGTCGATGATTTGATCAATTCGGGGGAGTGGGAAAGGATCCTTTGGGAAGGCCTTATTTAGGTCTTTGAAATCGACACATAGACGCCAAGATTTGTCCTTCTTTGGTACCATCACCAGGTCTGCTAGCCAGTCCGGATGTTTTATATCTCTGATGAATCCGGCTTCCAACAGTTTTGCTAGCTCCTCTCCCATGGCTTGTCTCTTGGGTTCGGAGAAACGTCGTAGAGTCTGCTTAACGGGCTTAAACCGTTTTAGGATGTTCAGGCTGTGCTTAGCCAGCCTGCATGGGATTCCTGGCATGTCTGAAGGGGCCAGGCGAAAATGTCCCAATTTCCTTGCTGGAATTCTCTGAGTGCGGCGTCTACATCGGGTTTTAGTTGTGCCCCGATGGAGGCCGTTTTTGTGGGGTCCGTTGGATGGACTTGGAATTTGACTATTTCGTCCGCTGGTTTGAAAGAGGTGGACTTGGATCTCTTATCTAGTATCACATCGTCCCTGTCCACCGTGGAGCGCAACGTAGTTAGTTCCTCGGCCGCTAGGGCTTCGGATAATGCCTCCAGGGCCAGTGCGGCTGTCTTGTTTTTGGCGCGGAGCGCTGTGTCTGGATCACTTGCAAGAGTGATGATCCCGTTGGGTCCAGGTATTTTGAGCTTCATGTACCCATAATGGGGTATGGCTTGAAAAATTGTAAATGCTTCTCGCCCTAGCAGAGCGTGGTATCCGCTGCTGAACGGGGCCACTTGAAATGTGACCTCCTCGGATCTGTAATTATCCGATGTGCTGAACACCACATCCAGTGTGATTTTTCCTGAACAACACGCTTCTTGGCTTGGTATTATTCCTCTAAAGGTTGTGTTGCTTCGCTCAATGCGGCTCCAGTCTATTTCCATTTTTTCGCAGGGTTTCCTCATAGATGAGGTTAAGTCCGCTGCCGCCGTCCATGAGTACCTTTGTAAGTCGGAAGCCATCCACTACCGGACTGAGGACCAATGTGGCTGGTGCTCGGGCTGTCCGGAATTTAGGTTCGTCACTGGCATTAAAGGTAATAGCCGTGTCACTCCATGGGTTTATTGTTGCTACTTGGTAGACTTCGGTAAGGTTGCGGAGCGTTCGTTTCCTCGCATTGTTTGATGCGAAGGTCTCGAAGACTGTCGACACCGTACTTGCGTTTCTGGGGAGGTGTTCTTCGGATTCTGGAGTTAGAAGCTCCTCGCCACTTCTGGCCACCTGTCGGAGTATCCAACATGCTCTAAGGCTGTGAGTTGGTGTGACTTCCCCTGAACTATGAAATTTACAGGGTCCATTGAGCCATCCCTCCAGTACGGTCCGATACCCTATAGAGGGTTTTTGTTTTTTGATGTTTGGCTCAGATGCCTGGCGATAATGCGCCCTTTTGTTTCGGACTCGTGTTGTATTCAGGGCCAGATTATCCCAGAATTTATCTTTGGTTTTCTGAACGCTTTCTGTCGCACAGTACTTTCGTACTATGGATGTCAAGTCGGCGAAGCGTGTAATTTCGCGGCGACTTATGGCGTTGAGGATTCCGATGTCTGTGTAGTTGTTACAGAAGAATGAAATTGCTTCTTTCTCACAGCGGTCCTTTATCATGTTCATAACCAGGAGGAATCTGGCCCAATAGTGGTGTATTGTTTCCCCGGGCTCTTGCCGTTTTTGGGATAAATCCCTTATAGTTGGGTGGGCGGGTGGATTTAAATCCGGAACCTTGCCCTATATAAGATTCAGGGGCCAAGAAGTTTCTGAATTCGGAAGCTTGCTTTCTTGGAAATTATTCGATGAATCAGGGCTTGGGCAACATCCTCCCCTCCGCGGGTGTCCGGCTTGGAGGGATCGGGAATCCGGACACATCTGGTCCTTAGGGCGAGCGAAGATTCACCGCATTGTTTTTCCACCACTTCAACGTGGTGGGTGACCTGGGGAGAGTCGATCTCTCTCTGATCGGGTTTAAGCCCAATCTGGCCGTAATCTGTAGCGACTCTCAGGGAAGCAATGCGATCCACGAGCTCGTTCAGGGAAGAGAGCTCCGTCGGATCTAACTGTTCGGCGAGCTCCGAGCTGATGTGGAGATTGCTTTCGATGGCCCGAGAGGTCATCGTCGGTGTGGCGGCCGAACAGGCGGTCATCAAAAAACTGCCTAGCCGAAGAGTTTGGCCGACAGCCAAAGCTCCTTTAGCAACAACGCCGTCTTTAAAGACGGGGTGCGGCATCCTTCCTGATGGTGACGACACAGAGGAACTTTCAATGAAAGCACCAATGTCAGTGTCAAAACCGGCGGATCTCGGGTAGGGGGTCCCGAACTGTGCGTCTAGGCGGATGGTAACAGGAGACAAGGGACACGATGTTTTTACCAGGTTCGGGCCCTCTCGATGGAGGTAAAACCCTACTCCTGCTTGATTAATATTGATGATATGGGTAGTACAAGAGTGGATCTACCACGAGATCAGAGAGGCTAAACCCTAGAAGCTAGCCTATGGTATGAATGTTGTTCGTCCTACGGACTAAAACTCTCCGGTTTATATAGACACCGGAGAGGGTTAGGGTTACACAGAGTCGGTTACAATGGGAGGAGATCTTCATATCGTATCGCCAAGCTTGCCTTCCACGCCAAGGAAAGTCCCATACGGACACGGGACAGAGTCTTCAATCTTGTATCTTCATAGTCCGGGAGTCCGGCCAAAGGTCATAGTCCGGCCATCCGGACACCCCCTAATCCAGGACTCCCTCATCCCCCATGCCTCTTGGCAGGGAAGAGGATGGCCACAAGGCCTGGGCAATACCCTGCATCACCTGCCGATCTCGTTCGTGTAGTTGTGAGAGATCTTGCAGCAAATCGCCTGCGGATCCGGGCATCTCCTGTTCAGGACGGCCTGTCAGCATACCTACAGACATAACTCTGTTAATTTGTTTCCTCACCGAACTGTACTACAGTTTGTTTAAGCACTTACTATAAATGCCGCGTCAAAGCCTTGTGTTCTCCTTCACGGAGTCAGCAAGCTGTGCTCGAACATCTGCTAATTCAACGCTCAGCCGGATATTGGCATCTTGGAGATTGTTTTTCTCTTGAATAACCTGTGTAAGCACACACTCGCCAACCTTTAGCTGACTTCGAACATGTGGCTCATTATCTTTTACGATCTCCGGATTCTCTCCGGGATTACCTGCAGAATCTTTTGTTAGATTTGTAAACCATGCCGAATACTAACTGGTATACGTCCTTAAAAATTTCTTTATCAAGGCAAGTATTACCAGAGGAGGCCTTCTGGGATTCCTCTCGTTCGGCAACTGCGGCCCTTAGCTGGGTCTTGCATTCCTCCAGCTCTTGAGTTAAATGGGTATTTTTCTCTACAAGAACCTATGCACACAATGATCCTTAAATCAGTTGTGCCAACTGTTTCAAGTCTCAGGGGCTACTGATACACATGCTTATCAAATTTTCTTACCCGTATATCCTTTGCATACTGGTCCGTCGCTCTGGTAAGTCCATCTTGAGAAGCGTGGATGTATGCGTCTCCAGAGTTGAAGGCATTGAACGCCTCTTCGGAAAAAATACCATTGCGGAGTATGGCCCGTCTGCGCCGGTGATTCATGGCACTCTCCACTTCGGAATTCGTAGCAGAGAACCTGTCCGCATCCTCTGTAGGAGGACAATTCGGCGTTGTCCCCACATCAGCCTCCACCCGTGACTCTGGTTCTGGAATCCGGCTGGCTGAGGCGTGGCCGGCAGGGTCTCCAGATATAGTCCGGCGACTACTTTTTCTGACAGGACATAATGAACGCTGTCACATTTCAACAATGTAATCACGGAGCAAGTTTAAATTTTACCTCTCCGACGGCGTCTCAATCCTAACCACCTTCCTCTTAAGCCTGCCCGGCCCGGGTGCCCTTTGCTGATGAGCCCCCATGGGCTCAACGCAGCGTCCCGGTGGCCGTTTCTATAAAAGTGCAACATGTGTACATAAGGTATGGCATAACAAAGGAATCCTTTTCGGAAGTTAGGACTCCAGCTTTACTTACATGTGATACAGGGAGCAATCCGGGATAATCGGCGATGATGGCCACCAAGATGGCGTCACAACTAGCCTAGTAGAATGTCCCGTCGACAAGCTCCACAGATATATCTGGATCTTCTTCAAGTCCGGGGTTGAGAGCCCGGCCAGGATCCTCGGGCTGCGGAGATGGGCTGTTGAACTCTTTCACGGCCTTTTTCGGTTCCTGCTTTGAAATAGCAAGGTAAATGATTGTGACAAAGGATGCAAGAATGGGTAGAGTCGAGTAAAGGATGACAACTTACCCATCTTGGGGGTTGTACATGGAAAATACATCCGGCGGTTTAATGCGGAGTAACTCCTCCTCTTCTCCTTTATACAAATCGGACAATATTCTCGCCAGAGCGGTGGCGGAGTCCGGACCTTTATGACCACAGCGGGTGGCGTCGTCTTCTCCGTTGAAGTGCCACATGCGTTTCCCCCGATATTGAACTGGCTGCACCCCCCGTATTATGCATATTGACATAACTTCGATTATTGTCAGTCCTGATTGGGCCAGTATTTTTATCCTTCCCATCAAATAGAGGACTTCTCTGCTATCTTCCTCCTGGGGGCTCTGGGGGCGCCAACTCTGGCGTTTCTTTAGCGGAGTGTTAGTGAACTCAGGAAGGCCTGTCCGGATTGGGTCCGGAAGGGGAACGCCATCTACATAAAACCACTTCGAAGGCCAGTCTTCGGATGCCTTCTTTGGAGTGCTGGTTAGGTATCCCGTCTGGGCGACGTGCCATATTTCGGCTCCGCCCACTTGATATATAGGTCCCTCCTGATTACGAGGGACGAGGCAGAATAGCCTCTTCCAGAACTCGAAATGAGCCTCGCAGCCCAGAAATAGCTCATAGAGGGCGACGTAACCTGCGATGTGCAGTATGGAGGCAGGGCTGAAGTTATGCAGCTGGAGGCTGTAGAACTCCAGGAGCCCGCGGAGGAACGGGTGGATTGGAAACCCGAGTCCTCTCAGCAAATATGGGACAAGGCATACCCGCTCCCCCTGAGATGGGTTAGGAAAGCTCTCCGCTTGCTCCCCGCCATTATAGGTGGCTAGTCCGGCTCGGACAGGGACCATGTATGCAGGTGGAAGAAACCCTTGGGTCTGCAACTCTACTAAACGGCTATGGGGGACAAAACACTTTTCCCAATCCCCTGGCTTAGAGCTAAGGATGTGAGAAGAGGAGCTGTGGCGACCGGCCATGACGGAATGGTTTTTCCGGACGCGCTCTATTGAATGATCGCTTGGGGGAAGATGGTGTGATTTGGATCTGAGGATCCTCGTCTCTTCAAATAGAGAGTTCGCTTACAGGGTCAGGGTGGAAAATGTAAAAATGTCTCGGCTCCTCGTATTCACTCGACACGTGGAGATAGCCATTATTGAAGCATAGAAGCCGAGGAGTGCAACATTAATGGGAAGACAGATTTTGTTCCCTATGACAGGTACTCTAGATTTGGAGAAGAACCCGCCTTGCAATGGCGAAGACAATCTGCGCCCGGACTCATCGTCATTGAAGCTTGGTTCGGGGGCTACTGAGGGAGTCCTGGATTAGGGGGTATCCGGACAGCCAGACTATATACTTTGGCCGGACTGTTGGACTGTGAAGATACAAGATTGAAGACTTCGTCCTGTGTCCGGATGGGACTCTCAATGGCGTGGAAGGCAAGCTTGGCGATTCAGATGTTATATCTCCTTCTCTGTAACCGACTCTGTGTAACCCTAGCCCCCTCCGATGTCTATATAAACCGGAGGGTTTAGTCCGTAGGACCCATCATACAACAACAATTATACCATAGGCTAGCTTCTAGGGTTTAGCCTCTCTGATCTTGTGGTAGATCCACTCTTGTATTACTCATATCATCAAGATCAATCAAGCAGGAAGTAGGGTATTACCTCCATCAAGAGGGCCCGAACCTGGGTAAACATCATGTCCCCAGCCTCAGGTTACAATTAGCCTTAGACACACAATTTGGGACCCCCTACCCGAGATCCGCCGGTTTTGACACCGAGACTTAGCTTTGGGTTCAATCTTGGAGTCTCCTTTCCTAGACACAGCAGGGGCAGCAAGGCACGTATTGTATTGTTGCCATCAAGGATAAACAGATGGGGTTTATATCATATTGCATGAGATTATCCCTCTACATCATGTCATCTTTCTTAAAGCGTTACTCTGTTCTTATGAACTTAATACTCTAGATGCATGCTAGATAGCAGTCGATGTGTGGACTAATAGTAGTAGATGCAGCCAGGAGTCGGTCTACTTGTCGCGGACGTGATGCCTAGATAATCTCATAATTATTTGCTTTTCTATCAATTGCTCGATAGTAATTTGTTCACCCACCGCAATACTTATGCTATCTTGAGAGAAGCCTCTAGTGAAACCTATGGCCCCCGGGTCTATCTTTTATCATATACGCTTTCAATCTACTTTTATTTGTATCTTTACTTTTCTATCATAAAATACCAAAAATGTATTTATCTTATCATATTATCTCTATGAGATCTCACTTTCGCAAGTGGCCGTGAAGGGATTGACAACCCCTTTATCGTGTTGGTTGCGAGTTCTTTGTTTGTTTGTGTAGGTGCGTGGGACTTGTGAGGAGCCTCCTGCTGGATTGATACCTTGGTTCTCTAAAACTGAGGGAAATACTTACGCTACTGTGCTGCATCACCCTTTCCTCTTCAAGGAAAACCAACGCAAGCTCAAGACGTAGCAGCCTCCCCCTAGATGGGGAGATGTTCTTTCTCTGGTCCTTTGCCTCCATGGCGATGATGGGCCCCTCCGGGATACTCCTCCATGGCCTCCGGTAATGATGGCCCCCTCCGGCAGGGTGCCAGAGAGGGCCTAGATTGTTTTTGTGGATACAGAGGCTTACGGCGGCGGAACCCCTGATCTAGGTTTATTTTTGAGGTTTTTGGGTTTTATAGGAGGTGTTGGCATCGAGGACAAGTCAAGGGGGTCCACGAGGCAACGACAAGGTACGGGGCGCTTCCTGGGGTGGTGGGGGTGCCCCCCACCCTTGTGGTTACCCCAGAACTCCTCTCTGGTATCTTTTTGCTCCAATATTTTTTATATTTTCCAAAAATATTCTCCGTAAATTTTCAGCTCATTCCGAGAACTTCTATTTCTGCACAAAAAAGACACCACGATAGTTTTGCTAAAAACAACATTAGTCCGGGTTAGTTCTAATCAAATCATACCAAAACCATATAAAATTGTTATAAACATGGCATGAATACTTCATAAATTATAGATACGTCGGAGAAGTATCAACATCCCCAAGTTTAATTCCTGCTCGTCCTCGAGTAGGTAAATGATAAAAGAAATAATTTATGAAGTGTGAATGCTAGCATAGTGTATAAGTTTGATCAATGATAGTTCCAAACACTTTTTCTAGCATCATTGTATATCATAAACAGTAGTTCATCTCATAAAACTTCTCATGATCAAGTAGCAAGCTATTCACAAGTTGACCATAAAGTTTCTTGAAAACTAACAAACCATGTTCTTAGTCATCAAACAATTGCAATTCATCTTATTTTCAGGAAGGGTCTATGTAAGAGCTTTGTTTTAGCAAATTCCACATACTCAACTATCATATAGTCTTCCATGATTGCTAACACTGAAAGCATATTTTTAGAACAAATGGCATCCGTCAAACACAGAGAAAGATGGGGGCTTAATGTTTCGCCTCCCAACTTATTTATCATATAGATAATTGTCAACAATAATAATTCATGATCAAATATATTTGAATGGCCATATATGCTTGCATCTTTCCCCACCACATGATGCTTACCAACTAAAGAATAATTGAGGTTGAAATAGGAAGGGATACAATTAACTCTTGCATAAAAGTAAATACACGAAAGTAAAAGATATGCCCTTTGCAGAGGGAAGCCTAGGTTGTCATGCGCTTTTAAATGTTGGATGTGCGAACCCTTAATGCAAAGGAACGTCATGTTGTATTGCCCTTTGTGATAGCAACCTTTATTATGCAATCCGTCGCTTTTATTTCTTTACCACCACAAGTTCGTACAACACTTATTTTCCCTTACAATAAAAGATCATACATATTTAGGAGCAATTTTTATCGCTTTTTGCACCGATGACAACTTACTTGAAGGATCTTATTCAATCCATAGGTAGATATGGTGGACACCCATGGCATGAAACTGGGTTTAAGGGTTTTGGATGCACAAGTAGTATCTCTACTTTGTACAAAATTTTGGCTAGCAAAAGATCCTAAGCAAGCACCACATGTTAGAGGATCCATAACTATATAACTTCTATGCAAATATACCCAAACATAACTCATTATGTTGTCTTCCTTGTCCAACTTCAACTAATTTGCTCAAGTTTGAAAATAACTAATGGGGCTCACAATCATAGAAGATGTCCAAAATAGTATATTTATATGTGAAATCTCTCTTCCTTTAATATTCTTTCATGAATTGTTCAAGTGACCAATGTTGAGTTTGCTAAGTTTCAGTAAATTGTACCACCTATACTTCTTATAAGTGAAGTCATTACTCCCCGTGGGATAAGCATATAATTTAAGATCTATGATATTCAATTCATTCAACCATTTACTCATAGGATATAAGTGAAGCACGTGAGTAAATGACAAACTACTCCAAAATGATATAAGTGAAGAGCACTGAGTAGTCAAATAATTAATTAGCCATGGGAGGACTCTCTCTCTCTCTCATTCAATATTTCGGATCCAATGATTTTATTCAAACAACAATAAAAATGAAAATACGCTCCAAGCAAAACACATATCATGTGACAAATAAAAAATATAGCTCCGAGTAAGGTATACCGATGGTTTTGAAGACGAAAGAGGGGATGCCTTCCGGGGCATCCCCAAGCTTAGGCGCTTGAGTCTTCCTGGATTATTACCTTGGGGGTGCCTTGGTCATCCCCAAGATTAGGGTCTTTCCACTCCTTATTCTCCTCATATCGATATCTCACCCAAAACTTGAAACTTCAATCGCACAAAACTTAACGGAATTTCGTGAGATGGGTTAGTATGATAAAGAGTAAATCATTCACTTTGGTGCTGTCAAGATAAGATTCATAATTTTTCTCACACAATGCATACTGTACCATATCATTTCTACAATTTATATTGAGCAATATAAGCCATAGAAACTAGAAAACAAGCAAACTATGCATTGAAAACAGAATCTGCCAGAAACAGAACAGCCTGTAATGATCTAAACAACAACCATACTTATGCTACTCCAAAAATTCTGAAAAATTAGGACAACCTAGGAAATTTTTATATCAATGTTGTGTAAAAAATTCAGATCAAAAGCACACTTCTGTGATTTTTTAAAATTCTGGCAATGAGTGCAAAAGTTTCTTTTTTTCAGGAAGATCAAATCAACTATCACTGTAAGCCATCCCAAAGTTCTTACTTGGCACTTTATTGAAACCAAAAGCTATAAAACATTATTACTACAGTAGCTTAATCATGTGAACACACAAAAACAGTAAGTATAAGTATTGGGTTGTCTCCCAAAAAGCGCTTTTCTTTAATGCCTTTTTAGCTAGGCATGATATTATAATAATACTCTTCCAATCCCAATTCCGATGATAGTATTAATCATACTCCAAAAGATATAAGTGAAGTTCATGGAGCATTATAAAATTAATATAGATTTACCAACATACAAGCTCAAAATATATAAGTGAAGCACATGAAGCATTCTATAAAGCCGTACTCAAATGATTTAAGTGAAGCACAAAGAGCATTCTATAAAGACATACTCAAAAGATTGAAGTGAAGCACAAAGAGCATTCTACATATCAATGAAGGGCTATCTCACACTATTATGGAGCATATAGGAAAATAAAAGAGAAATAACGCAAAAGACGCCTATCATGTGAACAAAACAAAAATTGAGGTATACCGATAATTGTTGAAGAAGAAAGATGGGATGCCAACCGGGGCATCCCCAAGCTTAGATGCTTGAGTATCCTTGAAATATTTACTTGGGGTGCCTTGGGCATTCCCAAGCTTGAACTCTTGCCTCTCCTTATTCTTCTTATATTGATAACTCCTCAATCTTCGAACACTTCATCCACAAAAAACTTGACAAAACCCTCGTGAGATCCGTTAGTACAATAAAGCAAATCAGTACCTTTAGGTACTGTTTTAACCTCATTCCAATTCCATATTAGCATTATATCTACTGTATTCCAACTTCACCATGGTTTGTACCCCCGATACAACCCATAGATTCATCAAAATAAGTGAACAACACATAGAAAACAGAATCTGTCAAAAACAGGACACTCTGTTGTAATCTGGAACTTTCGTATACTTCTCTAACTTCAAAAATTCTAAAAATATAGGAAAATATAAAAAAATTGCATAGCAGTGCTATGTAAAAATTTCAAGATTTTATCATTCTCCAATAAAAAAATGAAAAATTCAAATACTACAGAAATTTTTTCTATTTTTTCTGCTGCACACATAAGATAAGCAATTTAAACATTCTAAAACCAAACCTTGGCACATTATATTTATAATACAATGGATATATACAAGGGGATACTTATATTTGAGAAACTTCCATTTAAAATGCTACATTGTTCCCATGAGCATGAACACAAGTTGTCGGTGCAACAAACCCTGGGTCTGTTGCCTTGACTGTACACATGCACAAGATCAAGATTGAAGCACCAGTCCAAGACAGAGTACAGGAAACCAAGATCGAAGGACCAACAAGCAGATCATAGGGACCAATACCAAGCCAGAAGAGCAAGATGTCATCAAGAAAGAGGCCTCCCTTGTCGGGCAGGCAAGCCCAGCCAGGGGCGAAGCCACCCCCAGGAGAAGACGACCAAGGCGTCCCGGCAGGGCCTGCCGGGACTTGCGGAGGCCAAATCACCTCACCGACTACTCCACCATGACTCATGTCATCGATCAGTGCGGTGTCAAGTTGCAGAGTGATTAAGTGGCATCCATTCACCACATGGCAGCCCCTTTCTACCAAGAAGACCCACAGATGACACCCATCCTATGACGTGTCAGACAAGCAGGCGTGGAGCTAGCGTGATAGCCTGGCAGGCCTTGCCGCGCGACCAATGACGTGACATTAAGGAGCACATTAAAAATGCACTCTGTCAGCCTGCAGAGTTAGGTATGATAGCACACTATTTGTTATCTTATTAGTGTCTAATGACTGATTTGCCACTGTGGTGACCCCTTGACCTATAAAGGAGGCCCCATGGCAACGGTAGAAGGGGTTCGCGAGGCTGGACAGTTGGAGAACCTGCACCCCCATATGCACGTAGTCGGTGTCGTCCTGAGGCAACCCTTGCCGGGCAAGTGTAATGCTCCAACACCACATTTCCACCATCAATCCACCAAAGAAGGAGCAGGGTTTTACACCTCGCGGCGGCTCGAACCTGGATAAAACTGCCCGTGTGATCTCTGCCATGCTGCCTCACATTCGTCTGCTCTTTGTGCAACATGACTCCCCCCTGCCGAACCAGCAAGGGGCCATCCTGGTCCGATAGGTGGTCGTGGTTTCCGCGACATCTTTCGCGCGCCAGGTAGGGGGATCGCTTGCACGAACCTGAAGGCTTGAGTAGCATGTCATCTTCATCGTCATCTGCATCTTCGGCGACGCCATCGACCATGGCACCCAAGAAGAAACCAACTTCTTTGGCTCATCCATCCACCTCAAAAGCTCCGCCACCCGTGCCCCCCAACGCCGCGGGGGGCGCGGAGACGAGCGAGGACCTGAACGTTGTTCGGGATGTGGTTGGAGTGGGCGGCACCACCACCACTTCCCCCGCAGCCGACGTAGGAGCAAGAGGCGCCGGAGGAGAGCAGCACCAGCAACACCTCGACGGCCATGCTCCACTCGCCGATGGGCACAACCACATTGATGGCGCTCGGTCTGGGGCAAACCGCCGCCCTCCAACCGCCCATGTCACAGACGTGACCGCTACGCATGCGCTTTCCCCCGTGCGAGTGGACCAAACCGCTGCGCCCAACGGAGTCACTGGCCCTCGAGCGCCTTCGCCACACCACCCTATCATCCAGGTGGTTGCATCACAATAGCGGGGCCGCAGTGCTACCGCCGCTGGCTCCATCAGGAGCCGAGCGATGGTGCGATCGACTTCATCATCGTCTATGCCAAGCACGGCCTCGGAGACCATGGCACGGGCTCAGCTGTTGTTGAGGTTTCCATCGGCGGCCAAGTAGATGGACAAATGGCGTGCCACCATCCAAAGTCTGATTGGTTTCACCGAAGCTGGGGGCTCACGGCGAGCTAACCCGCCACGGCCTCCCCAGGCAACGACAACAGCTCATGTTGTTGCCCGTACGGAGGGGGCGTCCCCACGGTGCAATCTCCTCCATGGCAGCCAGCACAACCGCGACTATCAGGACCCTGATGACGTCTCGATGGCCTCCTCTAACCCTCAAGCACGTCCAGGCCAATGTCGAACCCTGGAGGAGAGGCGGAGAGGAGACGCGCGCATCGTTGAGCAACACTGTGATGACCTCTACCGAACCAACGGATGCGACAACCCCGATGTTGACGAGCCTGCACTCGGTATTGACGGGCACCTACCTTTTGAGGTTGGCTGGCCTGCCTTTACCCATGACCTGCGGCAAGTCCATTGGCCGTCCATTCGTACGTTCAAGCCAGAGATACCTAAGAAGTACGACGGGAGGCTGAACCCGACAGAGTTCCTGAGCATCTACACCATCGCTGTTCAGGCTACCAGGGGAAGAGATGAGAAGGTGTTCGCCAACTACTTCCCTTTGGCCCTCAAGTCCAATGTGAGGTCTTGGCTTATGCATCTGCTGGAGAACTCCATTTCGTCATGGACAAACCTGAGCCACGAGTTCATCGGTGCTTTCATGATGGCCACCAGGAGTCGGGTCGACCCAGAGATCTGCAGCTTCTTCAACAGAAGGAAGGAGAAACCCTCCGTAAGTATTTGTAGAGATTCAGCAAAGTTCATAGAAATATTCCAAATATCCATCCAGCAGCTGTGATAGTTGCTTTCTAGTCCAATGTGCGCAGCCGCCGGATCTATTCGAAGATGAACGTACGGTTGTCCAAGACTGTGAAGGAGTTGTACACCCTAGTGGATAAGTGTGCTTGGACGGAGGAGGGAAGGAAGTTGCTCGGAGAAGAAGATTGCATCAATATGGATTCAGAGGATGATGATGAATCAACCAGTCAGAAGAAGGGCAAGAAGCATAGTAAGAAGCGGAGGGATAAGGTAGTGTTGCCTGTTAAAGGATCAGGCACCCCCAGTACCGACAGATCGCTAAGTCTAAGGTCCCCGGCAAGGGGACTGCCGTGTGCGCTGATTACCAGGAAGCCACGGCTGTCGAGAAGGCTGGGAAGGGCGATGTACCATAGTGCAAGATCCATCGGACCAAGGGCCATGACCTTCAAGAGTGCTATCAGGTTGAACAGTTGGTCAAGAAACAGAGAGCAGAATATGAGAAGCTTGATAAGGAAAAGGGTCGGAACATTGCTGGCAGTAAGGGCCGAGGCGGTGAAGTAGATCGCCCCGGCAAGCCCTTTCAGAACCAAGGAAAACCTGCTAGGGACCGAGAGAAGGAAACCTATGATGATGAAAGTGAGAGAGGGGATGAAGAGGAAACCAGTGAGCAAGAGTTTCAGAAGGCCACTGATGCCATGTGCATTGACGAGGGTGCATCTCTGCACACCTCTCGCTGTAGGCTCAAGCGGTGGGCGCGAGAAGTCAATGCCATGGAACCAACGCCAAAGGCCTGGAAGCCGCTCAAATGGTCCCGTACACCCATCATCTTCGATGAAGAGGATCATCCTAGCTGTACCACTGCGGTAGGGTGCCTGCCATTGTTGGTTTCTCCAATAATTCGCAACCTCAAGGTCACGAAGATGTTGGTGGACAGTGGGGACGGACTAAACCTGATTTCCCCAACAGTTATCAGCAAGCTTCAGATAGCAGAGGCAGAGCTAGAGGTTACCGACACGTTTCAAGAAGTTAATCCCGGCAGGAGTCATCCTAAGGGAAAGATCACATTGCCGGTAACATTTGGGGGAGAACAAAACTATCAGACTAAGAAGATTGTGTTTGATGTGGTTGATCTGCCCCTGCCGTACAATGGGATTCTTGGATGCCTGGCTCTGGCTAAATTCATGGAGGCATCCCACTATGTCTACAACACCCTGAAGATGCCTGCACCACTGGGAGTCCTCACCATCCCATTAGATGAGAAAGATGCCATCATTTGTGTGGACAAGATGTACTAGGAGGCAGTCGTGGCAGAGGCAGCGGCAGCAGCAGATCCCGCCAAGGAAAGCAAAGGAAAGAAAAAGGATTGTAGGACCTCCGGCAAAGAGGCAGGGAAGTGTGCCCCTTCTGAGTGCACGGAACCCGTTGACGATGTGCCGGAGTGCTCCAACAGTAAGAGATCCAAGGTTGCTGCTCCACAAGTGAAAAAGGTCCCGGCAGGGCTGGCTAGCATTGTTGGTACTTTCACTATCAGCACCACCCTACATGACAATACGAAACCGCACTCGTTGCCTTCCTGTAGGAGAATGTCGATGTGTTTGACTGGCAACCATCTGATGTCCCGGGTGTTCCCAGGGAGGTAATCTAGCACCACCTTGATGTCCGCCTACACACTAGACCTGTGAAATAGGAGGTCCGGAAGCAGGCCTAGGAGAGGCTGCAGTTTATTGCGGACGAGATCAAGAAACTTGAGGCAGCGGGTTTGGTCAGAGGAGTGCTACATCCCACTTGGCTAGCGAACCCAATGGTGGTCCGGAAGGCAAATGGGAAGTGGAGGTTGTGCATTGATTTCACGGATCTCAACAAGGCTTGCCCGAAGGATCCGTTTCCCTTGTCGCGCATTGATCAGATTGTGGATTCCACTTCAGGTTGTGACTTGCTCTCATTTCTGGATGCATATTCTAGATACCACCAGATCTTCATGTCCAAAGAAGATGAGGAGAAGACATCATTCATCACTCCATGTGGTACATACTGCTTTGTCCGCATGGCATTTGGACTGAAGAGTGCCAGGTCCACCTTTGCAAGAGCAGTCCAGATTGGTTTTGAACCTCAGCTGCACAGAAACATTGAAGCTTATATGGATGACATTGTGCTCAAGACCAAGGACAGAGCAACCCTTATCCAGGATTTGGAGGAGACATTTGAAAATTTGCGCAAGATCAACTTGAAGCTCAATCCAGAGAAGTGTGTGTTTGGCGTTCCCTCCGGCAAGCTGCTTGGGTACTTTGTGTCCCACAGAGGGATCGAAGCTAATCCTGACAAGATCAAGGCCATTGAGCAGATCCAAGCACCAAGGATAGTTAAGGATGTGAGGCGCCTGACGGGATGTGTTGCCGCGCTAAGCAGATTTATCTCCAAGTCTGTCGAGTGTGCCCTGCCGTTCTTCAAAATTTTGAAGAAGGCATGTCCTATGAAGTGGACCCCCGAAGCAGATGCAGCTTTGCAAGAGTTGAAGGCCTACCTGTCCTCTGTGCCTACCCTGGTTGCTCCCAAACCCCAGGAGTCGTTGCTGTTATACTTTGCGGCAACCAAGTGGTCGGTCCAGCCTTGGTAGCACAGCAAGAAGTGGATGAGTCAAAGAGCGAGCAGAGACTGCTAGAGTCAGATAAGGTTCAAGACAGTAGTGAGCACGGCAAGGAGGGCGACCCCAAGGACGCGGCAAGGAGGAAAGTGGTGCAACGCCCAGTATACTTCGTCGGCTCCTTGTTATAGGGGCTAGATAGAGGTACTATGGCATGCAAAAGTTGATTTTTGGCATCATCATGGCCTCAAGGAAACTGTGCCACTACTTCCAAGCCCATGAGATCATGATTGTTACTCGTTTCCCATTGTAACGGATACTCCGAAACCCAGAGGCTACCGGCAGAATAGTGGAGTGGGCTTTGGAGTTATCTTGCTTTGGTCTGAAGTTTGAAAGCACATCAACTGTCTAGAGCAGGGCATTGGCACAGTTTATTGCAGAATAGACGCCAACCCCTGGTGAGGAAGTGATAGAGACAGTTGCCCCCGGCAAGGAATCACCCCAAGAATGGATTATGTGTTTCGATGGTGCTTTTTCCCTGTAAGGTGCAAGGGCTGGCGTGCTTCTTGTCACCCCCTCTAGGGAGCACTTGAAGTATGTCATCCAAATGCATTTTGCCCGGGAAGAAGCAACCAACAATACAGCAGAGTATGAAGGGCTCCTTACCAGGCTCAGGATTGCAGCGGAATTGGGAATTAAGAAGCTGATCATTCGAGGAGACTCACAGCTGGTGGTGAGACAAGTCAACAAGGATTATCAAAGTCCATTGATGGAGGCATATGTCGAGGAAGTGAGAAGATTGGAGGAGCACTTTGACGGATTGCAAACAAAGCACATACCTCATGCGGAAAACAACATAGCTGATCATCTGTCAAAGTGTGCTGCGTAGAAGCTTCCTGTGGAACCAGGAACTTTTGTTCTCCGTCTTACTCAGCCCTCCGTATCCCCAGCAACAATGGCCCGGAAAAGGAGAAAGTTGGACACTGTTAAGCCTCTCCCGATACAGCCATCTACTCCTGGCAGAGACCCTGCCGGAAACAACTGCTCGCAGCCTACCGGACCACCCCCTCCATACGGGCCCATGGACCCCGTGTATGAGGCTAGTGCTCCCACAATAGAGGAGGTGACGCTAGTCCTCATTGCCGAGCCCCAGGTTCCAACTTGGGCAAGGCACATTGTCCGCTTCTTCCAAACCAGAGAGCTTCCCGGCAACGAAGACGAAGCTGAAAAAGTAGCCCAGAAGGCTAGTATGTATCAGTTTGTAGATGACACTCTGTATAGAAGGAGGCCCAACAGTGTGAAATTGAAGTGTTTCTGCCACGAAGAAGGAAAGGAAATACTGGCTAAAATACATAAAGGAATGTGCGGCTCCCACATTGGATCAAGGGCATTAATTGGGAAAGCATTCCGGCAAGGATTCTATTGGCCCACAGCCCTCCAAGATGAGGTCGAGCTAGTAACTAAGTGTGAAGCCTGCCAGTTACATTCCAAGAATATCCACCTGCCTTCCTAAGCGCTTTAGACAATCCCTCTATCATGGCCATTTTTTGTCTGGGGGCTCGATATCCTCGGCTCCTTCCCCCGAACAATCGGGGGCTTTGAATTCTTATTCGTTGCCATCGACAAGTTTACAAAGTGGGTGGAAGTGACTGCCGTGAGAAACGTGACTGCTCAGTCAGCTATCAAGTTCTTGAAAGATTTGGTGTGTTGTTTTGGAGTTCTGGCAAGGATCATCACCGACAACAGCACCCAGTTCACGAGCCGCGCCTTCATGCAGTATGTTCATGCCCTCAGATGCAATATCTCATTCGCCTCTATGGCACACCCCCGGAGCAATGGAAAAGCTGAGAGAGTGAACGCCGAAGTGTTGCATGGACTCAAGACAAGCACCTTTGATACGCTGCAGAAGCACGGCAGGTGGTGGATCGAGGAGCTGCCGGTGGTTCTTTGATCCCTCAGAACGACACCAAACTGAGCTACCGGGTAGACTCCCTTCTCCCTGGTCTACGGGGCAGAAGCAGTTATCCCATGGAACTCATTTACGGGTCACCTTGAGTGCTTGCTAACAATGCAGTCGCGCAAGATCAGCGCCGGCTTGACGATGCTGTGCTACTCGAGCAGAACCGTCTCGGGGATGCTACATGTGCTCTGTGCTATCATCAAGCCCTGCGTCTCTATCATAGCCGCAGGGTTCATGCCCAGTGTTTTGAGGAAGGTGACCTTGTCCTTAGGCGTGTTCAGTCCGCCAAGGGTACACACAAGTTATCACCGAAGTAGGAAGGCCCTTACCGGGTAGTATGAGTCACTAGACCTGGCATAGTCCGTCTGGAGACCGGAGATGGCACTCTGTTGCAAAACTCATGGAATATTGAGCATCTCCGCAAGTTCTACCCGTAAGGCACGCCACCATTTGTACAGGCCTTGCCTCAGCTGCATGTAACCCCTTGTACAAAGCCGGGTCGATGACCCCGTTTAAGAGAAAATAAAGAAGCGCTGCAGGGGGGCCCTCAACCAAGATTGCATGCATGCATGAGCATTCCAGATCACTACATAAGCATATGCATATGCATATAGATAGGATCGCATCCTGCATTCATTCTCATCTTCATGAAGCTGCAGGTTCTAGCCGTGAACTTGGCTTCGACAAGGAGTTGAGAAGATTGCCTGACACTTTGATCCCCGGCAAGCCAAACAGATAAGTTCTACCTCTTGTCCATCTGCCTTCTGTAAGCTATAACTTATGCATTAGAAAACCTCACCAGTCTTTTTAGACTCAGGTGCTCCCATTCCTGACTTGAACGTTGCTTCGGTCAGAATGGTCGTAGTGGCCTTTGATAAAAGGAAGTTGGCAGGGGGCTGGTCCCTTTGTCTGTCACCTGGTAGATGTGGCTCTCCGGAAGACAAAAAGGGTGCCGGCAAGATAGTCTGTCGGGAAAGCTCATTTAGTTACACTAAAGAGGCATTTCAGCTCTGTATGGACATATACATGCATAGGTTCCCGACAAGGTTTATCTTTTTCATTAACATGCTGATACAAGTATAAGCATTATAGAACACGAACATGGACTCGAGAGATTACACTATTTGAATTAGAATTTGGCAAGTGCCTACAAGTTTAAGATTGAAAAAATAGATAATCCCCTTTCTTGTCTGTCTCCTCCCAGGCACGACAAGTGAAGGCTAAGAAGATAGAAGGGGACATCGGGGAATGCGTCGATGGAGAGCAAGGCGGAGGTGACCTGCCGACCACTGCGACCAGGGACAGCAGGGCGCAGCAGGGCTAACGGAGCTGCAGCCCGAGAGGAAGCCTGTCGGGGCCCAGCTGGAAGGCTGATGGAGGAGCCCGGGAGCACCAACCCAACCTCTGCATGCAACTCCCCGAAAAACCGTGTTGCCGGGGAGGAGATGCGGATGCAGAAGATGGTGTTACCTCCTGATGAAGATGGTGCAGGCGGTGATCAGCTGGAGTCAGAGTCGTCGCCCTCCCGCCCACTGCCGTCATCATCGTCATCACTGTCCTCGTTGTCGCTTTCGCTCGAGGAGAAGCTTTTGTCGTCGGTAGAGCTCTCCGCGCAGCACCCTAAACCAAATCCCGAGCGCCCAAAGATCTTGACGGAGAGTAGGCTACTCTCCATTAATTTGAACTTGAGAACGTGCCCCTCCGACAAGCTGTGGGCACATGCAAAGGTTTTCCAACCACGGCGGAGGTAGACAACATGAGGAGCGGGGAAGTCGACGTCATCCCACATGCCACCGTTCCCACAACCTCTCATGTGCAGCCTCAGAGTGTGCGGTGGATCAAGCTCCATTTCCCGGGCGAACGGGGTAGGGAGATGAAGATGGCCACACAAAGGCTTGTACAACCTGACAAAGAATTCCTGAGGCTGGTCTCCAGCGTGGCCTTCCATCGGGAGAGGGGCCACCGGCGGAGGCGCGACTAGAGTGCCACCCCGTCCTCCTCTCCCTCGAGCACCACGGTGACCTCGGCCCCACTGAGGGAGTCCTGGATTAATGGGTCCTCGGACAGCCGGACTATGTAACATGGTCCAGACTGTTGGGCTATGAAGATAGAAGACATAAGACTTTGTCCCGTGCCCGGATGGGACTCTCCTTAGGCGTGGAAGGCAAGCTTGGCGACCGCATATGAAGATTCCTTTCTCTGTAACTGACTTTGTACAACCCTAGTCCCCTCCGGTGTCTATATAAACCGGAGGGCTTAGTCCGTAGAGGCATACACATAATCATAATCTCATGGGCTAGACTTCTAGGGTTTAGCCATTAAGATCTCGTTGTAGATCAACTCTTGTAATACTCATATTCATCAAGATCAATCAAGCAGGAAGTATGGTATTACCTCCATAGAGAGGGCCCGAACCTGGGTAAACATCGTGTCCCCCGTCTCCTATTACCATCGACCTTAGACGCACAGTTCGGGACCCCCTACCCAAGATCAGCCGATTTTGACACCGACATTGGTGCTTTCATTGAGAGTTCCACTGCTCGTACTCGGCGGGTTCGCACTGCGGGCCAACTCGCTTGGCCATCTAGAGCATATCGACAGCTATGCCCCTGGCCATTCAGGTCAGGTTTGGAAGCTTGAATCACGTTGCCGATATTTGCGGAGACTTGATCTCGACGGATTCGAGCCCATGACAGCTGCTCCCTGCCGCCATGATGAACATGACCTAATTCTATCATCGGACCGTGCCCAGGAGATAGCGCACGTAACTGCTCCAGCCCTAGGTCCGGACTAGTCTGCATCATCCAAAGACGGGAAGCTCAACCCCGCCATGGAAGCCACAACCTCATCGGTGTTAGAGTCGCACACAGATCTGACCTCGAGCGGGGCCTATGTCAACGGAACCTCGGAGTCGTCTCCGGCCCTAGGTTCCGAACCGCATGCATCCGCGCCCATCGAACCTGATCAGGCACCGATCATTGAGTTCAGCTTCACGGACATCTTCTGGCACTCACCTTTAGGCGATGTGCTAAACTCATTAAGAGCCCTCTCCTTGTCAGGAAACCCTCAGCCGAACTATATTCGATTTGAATTGGAAGCTGAGGGCGGAGAATTCCACTTCCCACCCACCACCCACTTCATAGCCACTATCGAAGACTTAACCGAGATGCTCGATTATGGTTTTGAAGACATCAACGATATAGACGATGATGCCGGAGAGGAGAAGGCACAAGAACCACCGCGTACAGGGCGCTGGACGGCCACCTCCTCATATGACATATATATGGTGGATACACCCAAGGAAAACAATGGCAACAACGAAAATGATTAAGTCGAGGATAAGCCTCCTGAGAAGCAGCCAAAAAAATAGCGATACCGGCACACGAGAAAATCATACTCCGGACGATGCCGAAGGCAACGAAGACCCCGTTGAGCCAACTTCCGAATAGGATGAACGGGAAGACGGGCGAGTTAGCCCTGATGAACATTCCATGAATGAAGACTCAGATGATAGTAATTACCTGCCGCTCTCCGAAGACGAGGTAAGCCTCAGTGACGAAGACTTTGTCGTGCCTGAGGATCCCGTCAAGAAGGAGCCCTTCAAGTGCCGGCTAATAGCCACTGCAAGGAGCTTGAAAAAGAAGCAGCAGCAGCTTCAAGCTGATCAAGATCTGCTCAACGATAGATGGACTGATGTCCTAGCAGCTGAGGAACACAACCTCGAGCGCCCAACCAGAAGTTACCCGAAGCGCAAATTGCTCCCTCAATTCGATGACGAGGCGCTAGAGCCCGTCCTACCAGCGCATAATGCGGCTGACCGACCACCGTGTGGCTGGGACAAAGCGGTAACTCAGGCCGAACACCAGCCCGCACTACTAGATCGATCTATGGATCACGGGGGCGGCCGCAATGCGCGACGACGGCCACCTTGGGAGAGGTGACAAATATAACCACACCCAGGCCGAAAACCGCAGACGAGCCCCATCCAAGCTACGTCACAACTTGGCTCGGCACAGAGGCGCCGCATACCCCCTCTGCTTCACTAATGAAGTAATGGAACATGAATTCTCGGAAGGGTTTAAACCCGTGAACATCGAATCATATGATGGGACAACAGATCCCGCAGTATGGATTGAGGATTTTCTTCTCCATATTCATATGGCCCACGGTGATGATCTCCGTGCCATCAAATATCTCCCGTTAAAACTCAAGGGACCAGCTCGGCACTGGTTGAACAGTCTGCCCGAAAACTCCATTGGCAGTTGAGAAGACTTGGAAGATGCCTTCCTTGACAACTTCCAAGGCACCTATGTCCGATCTCCGGATGCCGATGACTTAAGTCACATAATCCAACAACCCGGAGAGTCAGCCAGGAAATTCTGGACTAGGTCCTTAACTAAAAAGAACTAGATCATCGACTGTCCGGATGCCGAAGCCCTAGCGGCCTTTAAACATAACGTCCATGATGAATGGCTCACCCGACACCTCAAAATAAGAAAATGCGAAGTCCATGGGAGCCCTTACGACGCTTATAACCCACTTCTGTGCGGGCAAAGATAGCTGGCTAGCCCATAGCAATAACAATACGACCGAACCTGGCACTTCTGTGGCCAGAAATTGCAATGGCAAGCCACGATGCAACAGACACAAGCGCTGAAACAACAGTGATAACACCGAGGACACGGCAGTCAACGCCAGATTCAGTGGCTCTAAGTACGGTCAGTGGAAGAAGCCATATAAAACAAACAATCTGGGCCCGTCCAACTTGGACTACATACTCGATCGTCCATGCCAAATCCATGGCACCCCTGACAAACCAGCCAACCAGAACAACACAGAGTGTTGGTTTTTTAAACAGGACGGCAAACTAAATGCCGAGCACAGGGAGAAGGGGTCGCAAAGCGAGGACTATGACGAGGAGACCCAGCCACCGAACACAGGGGGACAGAAAAGGTTTCCCCCGCAAGTTAAAACGGTGAGCATGATATACGCTACCCATATCCCCAAGAGGGAGCGAAAGCGTGCGCTCAGGACGCCTACGTGGTGGAGCCAGTCGCCCCAAAATTTAACCCATGGTCGTCCTGCCTGATCACTTCCGATCACAGGGACCATTCGACCAGTATCCGTCATGGCGGTTCAGCCGCACCGGTACTTGACCCAATCAGTAATGGATTCCGTCTTAGGCGAGTCCTCATGGACGGTGGCAGCAGCCTGAACCTGCTCTATCAGGATACAGTGCACAAAATGAGTATCAACCCCTTGAGGATCAAGCCCATAAAAACACCTTTAAAGGTGTCACCCCAGGTGTAGAGGCCCGATGCATGGGCTCAATCACACTGGAGGTGGTCTTTGGATCCCCAGACAATTTCTGAAGGGAAGAATTGATCTTCGATATCGTCCCTTTCTGCAGTGGCTATCATGCACTGCTCGGACGAACTACATTCGCTTGATTCAATGCGGTACCACACTATGCTTATCTCAAGCTCAAGATGACCAGACCATGCGGTATCATAACAGTCAATGGAAACACGGAACGCTCCCTCCGTACTGAGGAGCACACCGCTGCCCTTGCAGTAGAAGCATAGAGCGGCCTCTTCGGGCAGAACCTTAATTCGGCGCCCAAGCTCCCGGACACTGTCAAACGAGTCCGAACTACCCTACAGCAGGACAGTCCAGCTCATCAAGAGCTTGACTAGCAATTCGGCCTCCGTCCCAATCCCGACCAAACGATGGCATTTGTACCGCGCGTACATAACTACGCACTCAAAATACCATGGGCATAGACGGAGGCACAACTAGATTGTGTTCCACAATGCGGCTCAACCGCTCCTGGACACACATAATTTTACATTTTCTCTAGGTTACATTTTTCCAGGCCTTTACTAGCGACTTGATTGCCGGACCTATCAAAGGACGGACATACCAAGGCAGGAGGCAGCTCAAACGCACGAGGGGATATCTAGATGTTCTTCTCGATAATCATTCTATCTGTCTTCGGACCCGCATGCAGCTCCCCCTTGGTCTTGGCAGGTTAAACAGTCATGTTGTTTATCGCACTATTTGTACACATACGCTTCGATGTATTATTAAATTACAATAAAAACAATTTGCGGCCCAATTTATATGACATTAACTTGCTGTTTCATTTTCTCTTGATATTTTTATCAATTCCACCCGTACACTCTGGTATGCCTTAATTCGCCAGGGGCTTCATTGCGTCCCATAATACGACAAGAAAGTCCAAACACTTTTACAGTTGTTCGGCACCCCGAACTTATGGCATTATATGCATCGGCTCCGAATCATGTATTGGGTCAATAGTTGGGTTGCCCGTCTCCTGTGGTACTACCTTACGTTCCGCTATATCGGCTAAGATAGTAAAGGGAGAACTACTGCGATTGTGTCCCGGTTCTTCCGGACGAGCACCTTAGTAGAGAAAGCCAAAAATTGACTGTCATGATGCGGCGAGAGCCGGTCAGCTATTCGAGAGGTTACAAATCTTTAGCGATTTCTTTCGCATTGTGCGATGAATTAGTTTTTAGCCGATTAGGTGTTTACAGCACCCCAAGTTTGGACTTACGAACACTAGGGGCTACGCCTAAATTTATATTGTCAAACTCCTATGTCTAAGTGAGGGTGATAAAGCCATATATTCTGATTGCCTGGTTCGTTGCGCTAAGCACCTCCTTTAAGGACCAAACTCTGGAGTAAAGAGTGTTTAGATTCATTCCGAACACCCCCTTACTTCCTACGTGGGGGCTGAAGCCGACGACTGGCCAACTCTTAGATTTAATAAAAACGGCTGCACAGGAGGTAACAAGCATTATATTACATAAAGATCTTGTTTGATAGTACAGGACAGGATAACACGCATATATTCATGGAAATATAACATCCTTGGCACATTGCTCTGCCACAATGCAGGATCCCTGCAAGACATTGTCATAGTATAGCTCGGGCGTGCGGTGCTCCTTGCCCGCGGGCAGTCCCTCGGTCATAAGCTTTGTGGCGTCCATCTTCACCCAGTGCATCTTGACTCGGGCGAACGCTGTTCGCGTGCCTTCGATGCAGACCGACCGCTTGATAGCATCAAGCCGAGGGCAAGCATTGACTAGCCGCTTCACGAGCCCGAAGTAGCTGCTGGGTATGGCTTCAGTAGGCCATAGCCGGATTATAAAATCCTTCATGGCTAGTTCGGCCGCCCTATGCAGTTCGACCAACTGTTTTAGCTGATCGCTAAAGGGCACCGAATGTTCTAGCACAAGATATTGCGACCAAAATAGCTTCTCCATGGAGCCCCCCTCTTCGGCTCGAAAGAACACTGCGGCATCTGAAATGCTGTGCGGCAGATCTGCAAACGCCCTGGAGAACTCCAAACTCAGGTCAGTAACAGGAACCTTTTCTTCACATATTTGCTCTGCATGATAAAGGCCTTACCCTCCGCAATTTTTCTGGCTTCCTGGATTTCTTGGAGGGCACCCTGGGCTTCAACCCGGGCATCATGTGCGCTTTGACAGACCTTGGTGAGTTTGGACTCTTGATCCGCAATATTGCGCTCCAAGGACTCGCATTTCTTCACAGCGTCCTGGATCTCTTGCTGGACCTCACTGACCCTGGCCTCGTGCTTTTCACGAGCGTCTCGTTCCTTGGCCACCTTCTCCTCGGACTCGGCTAGCACCTTCTTGAGAGTGTCCACCTCGGTCGCCGCTCCTAATAAATGTCATGGCATTTTCAGTCAGAACAAATTATTCATCCTTCCTGAATATAGACAAGGTTATTACATACCTTGGTTATCCTCCACCTGTTTCTTCACACGGCCGAGCTCTTCCTCGGTCCGCTCCAGACTCTGCTTCAGTCTGAAGACCTCAGCAGCATGGGAGGTCGCAACTAGTAATGATGCCTGCTTATTCACATAGACATTTCATAGTTAGTCTCCTATGAAAACTATTTAATCCTTTGTCCGGCTTTTCTTTTCGAACACCAAACAGTGTATCAGGGGCTATTGTCTATACTACGACATTCTTTCTATATATAATTGTGTTGCTTACCTCAAAGCCTGTTAGAAGGCTTGTGCAGGCTTCGGTCAGCCCTCTTTTTGTGGACTGAATCTTCTCAATCACCGTGCCCATAAGGGTATGGTGCTCTTCAATGATGGAAGCGCCTTGCAGCACTTCCAGCAAAGTATCTGGTGCCTCTGGATGGATAGAGGTCACCGGTGAAATAGGCGCACCACCTTTTCTTGAAGGAGGTTGCTTGCCTGATTCCGAAGCCGTATGGGTATCCGGAATTGTATTCGGCTGGGGGCCGAATTTGATATGGCCCCCATCATCAGTATCCATGGGGGTTTGCTCCTCCCATGTGTCCGGCTACCGAGGTTTTACCCTCTGGCACCACCCTGACAGCCGCCTGAGTCTCTCCTTGGCCTGGGATCCTTTGGGATGACACCTTGGTGTTATTCATGGCCTTGCGAGAGGAGGCCGCCAGAAGGGTCCCGCTGTCCATCGCCTCCGGGTCCAGCGAATCCTTTGATGAGGATCGCTCGAGGTTGGACCGAGCCGGACTGCAAATACGTGATTCAACACGTTAATACTATACAATAGTGAGGTCAGATATATGAACATGTCTGGGTTTTCTAGTACTCATGATTTGTCCAGGGGGTTGACCCTGGAAGTCCATTCCGAGCTGCTGTCGGTGGCCGCGGTGGAGTCGTCCGGAAGGGAAGCTTGCCCCTTCTTAGACGCTTCGGCCTCCAAACGCATGGAGGCCGTCCTCTTCTTTCTCCACCCTGCAGGGGAGGAATGGCTTTCTTCTTCTTCCTCCTCTTCCTCGTCGTCCTCTCCAGTGGAGGAGTGAACCTCGGCATCTTTGGACGTCACGTCCAAAGTGCCCTTGCGACGGAGACTGCCCCTAGTCCCCTTGGCTCTCTTCTCCGGCGCTTGGTAGGGTGCCGGAACCAGCATCTTCATCAGAAGCGGGATTTCTGGGTCTTCAGGCAGCGGAGTCGAACAGTAAATCCGCTCCGCCTTTTTTGTCCAGGCCTGAAAAAGTTAATAGGAAGGCTTAGGCATCTTCCTTGAATATGCAAGTAAAGGAAACACCTTGAAAACATGAAAACATTTACCAGACTAGCAGGGCGGGCCAAATCATGGCCACGGTCCTTGGCGGTGTCCGACCGCGTCTCCTTGGCCTTCAAAAGCACCATCCAGATGTCTTCGTGCGTAGTGCCGAAGAATTGTAGCAAGGTCTGGTGCTTGGTCGCTTCATACTCCCACAGATAGAAAGTCCGGCGCTGGCACGGAAGGATCCGGCGAATCAGCATCACCTGGATCACATTTACGAGCTTGGTATTCTTGTTTATCATGCTCTGTATGCGCGATTGAAGCGTTGTGAGCTCGTCCGACGAAGCCCAGTCCAGGCCCTTCTCCGACTAGGAGGTGAGCCGCATCGGGGCTCCGGGCCGGAATGCGGAAGCCGCCGCCCAGTTGGTGCCGCGCGGCTCCGTGATGTAGAACCATGACTTCTACCACCCCTTGGTAGTGTCCACGAAGGAGCCTTCGAGCCAAGTGACGTTGGGCATCTTTCCCACCATGGCGCCTCCTCACTCTGCGTGTTGTCCGCTTACCACCTTTGGCTTCACATTGAAGATCTTCAGCCATAATCCGAAGTGGGGTTGGATGCGGAGGAAGGACTCACACACGACAACGAATGTCGAGATGTTGAGGATGGAGTTGGGGGTCAGATCGTGGAAATCCAACCCGTAGTAGAACCTGAGTCCATGGACGAATGGGTGGAGAGGAAATCCCACCCCACGGACAAAGTGTGGGAGGAATACAACCCTCTCATGGGGCTCCGGAGTAGGGACAATATGTCCCTTGGCTGGAAGCCGGTGGGTGATCTCCTTAGCCAGGTACCAAGCCTCCCGGAGCTGGGTGATGTCCTTCTCCTTGACGGTGGAGGCCATCCACTTGCCCTGCGCTCTAGATCGGACATGGTCGGAGCGCTTTGTTGGGGCGGAAAAGATGAGAACTTGGGCACTCGAGCTCGAGAATGCGGGAGGCAGCGAATGAGATAAGGCGTGGGTGAAAAAGGGTGAATCCTTATCTTTTTATAAAAGGCAGCGAATATCAAGCGCCTCCCCACTAGCCTTAAAACTCGCCTATTCCCCAAGGGCCGTGCAGATGGCACGGTTAGATTACACATGCCCTTATTGATGATAATCCCGTAATAAGGGGACATGATCTCTATTTTGACAAGACGTGCCAATGAAACTGCATCTCGAAATATGGAGCGGCGGACTCAAAAACGGTTCGAATAATGACCGGGCAGCGATGTGATGTCACGCTATGAAAAGTTGTCAGCGGATTGGACTCATGAAATATTATACTCTCTATGGTTGTGCATGGAATTTGTTTTTTCGAGCTGGACATGTTTTCTGTGTTCAATGGTAATTTTGGAGTATTCGAAGGGAGAACCCGCCTTGCAATGCCGAAGACAATCTGCATGCCGGACACCTCGTCATTGAAGCCTGGTTCAGGGGCTACTGAGGGAGTCCTGGATTAAGGGGTCCTCGGACAGCCGGACTTTATAACATGGGCCGGACTGTTGGGTTATGAAGATACAAGACAGAAGACTTCGTCCCGTGTCCGGATGGGACTCTCCTTAGGCATGGAAGGCAGGCTTGGTGACCGGATATGAAGATTCCTTTCTTTGTAACTGACTTTTTACAACCCTTGTCCCCTCTGATGTCTATATAAACCGGAGGGGTTAGTCCGTAGACTTCTAGGGTTTAGCCATTACGATCTCGTGGTAGATCAACTCTTCTAATACTCATATTCATCAAGATCAATCAAGCAGGGAGTAGGGTATTACCTCCATAGAGAGGGCCCAAACCTGGGTAAACATCGTGTCCCCCGTCTCCTATTACCATCGACCTTAGACGCATAGTTCGGGACCCCCTACCCGAGATCCTCCGGTTTGGACACCGACACCCGCCCCTCCCTCCTCCGCTTGCATCGGGCTCCGCCACCACAGGCTCTGGAGGAGGAGGGATGCGCTATCGAGTAGAAGCCCTCGTCGCCACCATTGGAGTTCTAGTGCGCCCTCGCCCCCTCACCATGGCGAGCGAGAGAAGACTACGAAGAAAGAAGGAGAAAAGGTGTGAATGGAAGGGTATCGTTCCTGCCCCCTTTTATAGGAGGGTGGGGCCGGGGGCTGGCCCCTCACCCTAAGGGCGGCCACCCCGCTCATCCAATGTGGCCTCCACTCCTGTCCAGAAGCGCAGGGGATCAAGGCCGACCACAGCTCCAACCAGCGACGCCTGATTTCTTGCCGTGTCACTGACACCCGTGCCCTCCGCATCCACCACCTACCCTTCCTAAGGCATGGAGGACATGTGGCGGATGAACCAGAAGCATGAAGGAAAGTGGGATGGTCGTTTCCACCCCGTGATCGTAGGGTACGAGCGCCATGCAGGCCATGATCTGAGCCTTCCCCATAACGTTGCGCACGACGCGTGGGGAAAGCAGAAATTGGCCCGGAATCAAGACTAATGAAGAAGCAAAGAAGGTCTCAAGAGACCAGCCTCTTCTACAACTCTACCTGTGCACTTATTACGCCCTACCCCGATGACGCTTGGCAGCGCATTCGAGGCAGGCCCAGGGGCTTCTGTTGGTGCAACAAACCCTGGGTCTGTTGCCCTGACTGTGCACAGGCACAAGATCAAGATTGAAGCACCGGTCCAAGACAGAGTACAAGAAACCAAGAGATTCAAAGGACCAACAAGCAGATCAGAGGGACCAAGACCAAGCCAGAAGAGCAAGATGTCATCAAGAAAGAGGCCTCCCTTGCCGGGCAGGTGAGCCTGGCAAGGGGCGAGGCCACCCCTAGGAGAAGACGACCAAGGCGTCCCGGCAGGGCCTACCGGGACTTGCGGGGGCCAAATCACCTCACTGACTACTCCACCACGACTCACGTCGTCTATCAGTGCGGTATCAAGTCGCAGAGTGATTAAGTGGCAGCCATTCTCCACATGGCAGCACCTTTCTACCAAGGAGGCCCACAGATGACACCCGTCCTATGACGTGTCAGACGAGTAGGTGTGGAGCTGGCGAGATAGCCCGGCAGGCCTTGTCGGGCGAGAAATGACATGACATTAAGCGGCACATCAAATGTGCTCTGTCAGCCTATAGAGTTAGGTATGATAGCACTATTTGTTATCTTATTAGTGTTTAATAACTGATTTGCCACTCTGGTGACCCCTAAACCTATAAAAGGAGGTCCATGGCAATGGTAGAAGGGGTTCGCGAGGTTGGGGGTTGGAGAACCTGCACCCCCATACACACATAGTTGTTGCCGCCCTGAGCCAACCCTTGCTAGACAAGTGTACTACGCTCCACCACCACATTTCCACCATCAATCCACCAAAGCAGGAGTGGGGTTTTACGCCTCGTGGCGGCCCGAACCTGGGTAAAACTGCCGGTGTGATCTATGACATGCTGCCTCACGTTCGTCTGCTCTTTGTGCAACATGACTCCCCCCTGTTGAACAAGCAAGGGGCCGTCATGGTCCCATAGGTGGTCGTGGTTTCCCGCAACACAAGTGTTCAAGATTGACCTTCGCTTCTCCAATGCATAACCTTCCAATCACTTTTCTTCTTGAAAAAGTTTTTAGGCATAAGAGGCAAGTAATTTGTTTGTATTTTGCATTTTTTTTATTTTTTTTTGTTTCACCCACAACTAAACAAAAACAAAAGGGAAAACAAAAACTACTCAGCGAAGAAAGCAAACAAGCATACATGAAAATATCAACCCCACTCTATTGCTCCACGGCAACGGCGCTAGAAAAGAGCTTGATAATCCCCAAGTGCAAGGAATCATCATAGTAATTTCCAAAGGTGGAAGTGATAAGTATGGAGTGTCGAACCCACAAGGAGCTACAGGTAAGATCAATATTCTCTCAAGTCCTATCTGTCACTGATACGACTCTACGTACACCGAACATTTGTTTTCATCTAGAAACGATAAATAGAACTACGTTGTGGGTATGAAGAGGATAACTTTGAATGATATTGGAGAACTAAAATATAAAAGTAGGTGTTGTTAACATAAAGTTAGAATATATTATAAGTAGCAAGTGTGGAATAATGATGGATCGGTGTGCGGAATTGCCCTAGGCGGTTGTTAACAAGATCGGTAAGCATTATTGCAATTTCATATGAGGGAGAGGCATAAGCTAACATACTTTCTCTTCTTGGATCATATGCACTTATGATTGGAACTGTAGCAAGCATCCGCAACTACTGAAGATCATTAAGGTAAAACCCAACCATAGCATTAAAGTATCAAGTCCCGTTTATCCCATACGCAACAACCCCCTTACTCGGGTTTAAGCTTATATCACTCTAGCAACCCACTATAAGCGAATCATGAACATATTGCAACACCCTACAGCGGGAATCCTTCATGTGTGCATAGCACGGAAGGCACCATAGGACAGCACCAAAATAAAACATACACTCAAACCAATCTAGATCATCAATCAACCCAAAAGACAAAGGAAATCTACTCAAAACATCATAGGATGGCAACACATCATTGGATCATAATACGTGGCATAAAGCACCATGTTCAAGTAGGGGATTACAGTAGGGTGCGGGAGAGTGGATCGCGTTAAAGAGATGAGGATGGTGATGAAAATGGTGATGTTGACAAAGACAATCACCGCAGTGATGGTTCCCCTGGTGGCACTCCGGTGCCACCGAAAGAGAGGGGGGAGAGTCTCCCCATTGTGCTTCCTCCTCCATGGCCTCCCCCTAGATGGGGAGAGGTTCTCCCTCTGATCCTTGGCCTCCATGGCGATGATGGCCCCCTCCGAGATCCTCCTCCATGGACTCCAGTGGTGATGGCCCCCCTCCGGCAGGGTGCCAGAGAGGGCCTAGATTGGGTTTTCGTGGCTACAGAGGCTTACGATGGCGGAACTTCCGATCTAGGTTTATTTCTGAGGTTTTTGGGATTTATTGGAGGTGCTGGCGTCGTGCACAAGTCAAGGGGTTCAACGAGGCGACGACAAGGTAGGGGGCATGCCCTAGGGGGGTGGGGGCGCCCCCACCCTTGTGGTTACACCGGGACTCCTCTCTGGTATCTTTTTGCTCCAGTATTTTTTATATTTTCCAAAAATATTCTCCGTAAATTTTCAGTCCATTCCGAGAACTTTTATTTCTGCACAAACAATGACGCCACAATAGTTCTGCTGAAAACAGCATCCGGGTTAGTTCTAATCAAATCATACCAAAACAGTATAAAATTGTTACAAACATGGCATGAATACTTCATAAATTGTAGACGTCGGAGACGTATCATATCGCGAACTTGTTTATATTTTGGGCAGGATCAGCACCCTGGTGTGAAACAGGGGACACAGGATGCCCCTGTGGTCTTTAACTACATGGTTGTAGTTCTAATAGTTAGCCTCTTAATCTGTTGTTTATCTTCATGTGCATTGTTTGTTGTCAGTGTTTGCCTCTTAATCTGTTGTCAGTTGTGCTTGTTGTTGTGCTACTAATGTGGTGGTAAGGCCACCACATTTGAATGGGGTGAGCAGAACACAAACGTGTATGCAGCCAAACAATTGTGGTTTTTATCTACGCACCCCTTAGCACATATGTGGGCAACCAAACATGCCATAAAGTGCTCATTGATGGAATGTCGTAACCAAATAACATGCAGTCATTGTTGGAGAAGGCAACCAAACATGCCCTAGTGCTCCACGAAGTAGATGCAACTACCTTTTAGGAGACGACTATCTCTTGACCTTATGGGAAAATGGGGATATTTGCTTGCTTCTTTTGCTAGTTTTAATATTTTTAATGAATCATATGAGAATTATTAGGCATAGGAGAAAATTATATGTTTTTTTACTACTAATCGATGTATAGTGGTGGGCAAGCTCCTTAGCATGTGGATATTTCAAATGGGCCTGGGATGCAAAAATACCTCTGAAAATCTAATCTTCCTATGCCAATTATTTAAAGATGTTGTGTCAATCGGAGAGCTGATGAAGAAGACAAAATGAATTAACAGCCCTAGTTGCTCCTTTTGTGATCAGTCTGAGTTGTCTCAACACATAGTTTTCATGTGCCTTGTGGCTAGAGTGGTGTGGAGAACAGTGCAGTCAGCCTTTGGTACTGATATTTTCCCTAACAATATCTAACAATATTTTCATGAGCCATTGGTTTCATTATTTTTGTCCTAACAGAGAGAAGTTCGATAGTTCTTATGTATATGGGCCATTTGGAATTTTTGCAATAGAGGCATCTTAGAGAATAAGATGCTTAAAACTCTCTTCTGAGATCATTTTGTAACATGCACTTTGTGTTATCCTCGATGGATCTTTAAAAAAATGTGGATGCGCGGAAGAAACGGCTCAGGATACTTTGAAGCAAGGAGGACAACTTGATGAGAACTTTTGATGTTGCTCAAGACACTAGGGTCTATGCGTTGACGTGGGTAAATGCATAGGAGCACCCTGACACTCCATCCCTTGAATATGACCGAATCATGTGCATAGGGATCCGCACATGGTTGTATTTTCCAGATGTGTTCATGATGTATATTTAACTTCGAGTGATTTCCGAATTCTGAAATAAATGCAAGCTAATATGTGTAACCTGGGTCATCTAACAACCAATCAGGATCACAGTAGTGTGTGGAAGAATTTTCCGCTCTAGATTTTCATCACACTGCACTTATAATGAAGTTTCATTTAATATGTCTACTTAGTTTATATATTCGACCTATTTAGTTCAAAGATTGCAATATTCTTTTTAACTCAAACTTAAAATCTGAATATACTTTAGGATATAGAAATTTCAACTACTTAGTTCATAGGTTCCATGTGTTTCCATACAATTTTGACCTTCAAACCTGCATACATCATACATGCTCTTATTACGAAGAAAATCACCGAAGTTTCTAACTTAAATTAGAGCTTTAAATCTGCGTACAAGCAAGATGGAATATGCCATTTTTGTTCTAATCGAGATGCCTAATGGCATCATCAAATGCACATATATTCTTAATAGCTTTTAATCCTTGGCACCACCAACTTAGTGCGCAATCATGAAGAAAATGTAATTAATAAAGTGGCTACTCCAAAAATCGTTTAAAATAATTGAAAATAGTTAACATATAAGATTTTCCCCAAAACATCAATATATGTCTAATTCAAGTTCTAGCCTTGTGACACATTCTGAAACTTTGCTCTATAAAGAAAACAAGCACACACGAAAACAATCTTAGGATTCAAACATCTAACTTATAGAAATTTACAAATCTAAGGACTCAAACATGCATCAACCTATGCAATGTCCTCTTATTGCTAACATACATCAACAATATTAAAACTTAAAAGAAAATATTAGCAGTAGGAGAACAAGGTGATATACCTTAGGGGTTGAGGAATAGGGTGCATATGATGATCTTGTTGAGTGCCTTGCTGAACTAATTGAGTTTCTTCAGCATGTTTCATCATTCTCCTACATTATGGAAAAGAAGATATTCAGTTCAACTAGATCACCGAGTCACAACTTTTTTGCTTTGATAGGGTACAGTTACAACTAGTCCCCGTTGATCACAACTTGATTTCATGAATACTTGAACATATCGCTCGACTAATCCTAAATAAAAATCCTCAGTTTAACTTAAATTCTCGTCTAAATAATTGAGTTGCTCATTGTTCTATCCATAGCTTGTAACCTCTTAACCAATCACAACAAGTAAAATACATCTCAGATATCTAAATAAAATCTTTTAAACTTTCCTTAAAATGCCAGGGACAAAAATGGCTCTAACTTGGTCGAAAATAGAAGAATAAATTACTGCGCAACTCTCTTTTACTAGACAACAACATAATCAAAACAATAGATCACAACCTATTTTTGTTTTCTCTCTCCAGTAGATGCTAGCACATGAAGAAACACCAACTTGATGTTTTTGAGCTCTTACAAATTTGATATGATGAATCCTACATGAGAACAAAAATGTAACAAAGAGAAAAATTCAAAACAACCCATAGGAAAAGATTAAGGCATAAAAACCAAATCAATCGCAATCAGCAAAAGCAAAACTACATACATGTTTTGAACTGAAGAAACTATCATTGTAACATAACTAAAAAACCATCTAAGTTGTTGTCGTCTCCATACCTGAATGTTTAACAAGGTGAAGCAACTCATAATAAACTCTATCATGAGTTCATCTTGCACAAGTGGTTTTTTCTAGAGTATATAAGCTTTGCTGGAGCTACTCCAAATTAGAAGCATCATCCCAGAACAACAACGAACACACTCCAGGTGAGACGACAACTATAACTCTTGTAGTAGCAACTATGATGCACACAAACTTCACTTGGATGCCACCTAGGAACCAAAAGGCTATATGGATGAGCTCTAGCAGTATACTATGGAATTCTTTCGAGCACTTGGTGTCCGTGCTGCAACCAACAATGATCCTTGTGCACCTAGATCGCTGTCATTCAGGGTGGAAGGAAGGCAGACATAGAATCAATTGACTTCCACGATGCCCTTTGGGGGTGGAAGTAAGGCGTTGCCGTTCAAGGTGTAAATGATGGAGAGATCAATACCTGACGATGTCATGCTCCATCATGTGCACTCCTCTAGATGAATCTAGAACACGGACTTGGGAAGAACGGTAATGGGGGCATGGGAGCAAGTGCTGCCATGAGAGGAAGAGAAAGGAAGGCATGGGGTGGGGTGGGTAGGGGACTTGGGCATGGTACGTTAGCTTGAAAACTCAAACATTTGGGTAGGAAAATTCGTAAAGTGATGCGTATGAATCAACAATCATCGGTCACTAGATTGCTTGGTTAATGATGACTTGTCATCAGTGACCCCCCTCCCATATGGAATGACCGATAAGTGATAAAGTATGAATCATCAGTGACCCCCCCTATTGGTCGGACAATGATGAGGTGTTTGCCAATTGGTCGGACAGTGATGAATTGTCCAAAACAGCACTAGTGATGACTCTAGAGTGGCCGGTCAGTGATGAATCTCATCAATAACCAACCCAAGTTGGCTGGTCTATGTTGTGGGGTCAGTGATGTTCACACCTATAGCACTGACCACCACTTTAACCAACTAGCTGGTGTTTTTTTCTAAGATCTTTAACTCTCAGGCCATTCTCTCTTTGGATATACACATTCTAGACTACTTAATAAGGTAACATCACTTTTCATGTTACAACACTAACAAATAGTCTCCTTTTATGTTTATCAAGTCTCTCAATACAGGTTTTGTTCAACTTGAATATGGTCATATGATAGTGTCGGATTTAGGGTTCCAGCAGACCCTTGAGGTTCAAACACTGGGGTGCGCACGGAGGTTTCGCCTTCTACCTACCTGTTCCTCGCCGAATCGCTAGGATCTAACTACAAGAAGAACAACACAAGGGACACAGGATTTATACTGGTTCAGGCCACCATTGTGGTGTAATACCCTACTCCAGTGTGTGGTGTGGTGGATTGCCTCTTGGGCTGATGATGAACAATACAAGGAAGAACTGCCTCGCGAGGGTCTGTTCTTGTGGTCTCTCTCTTTTATCCGGCCGGATGGATTGATCGATCGATCGATCACCCTACCCTGTGGGTGGCTAGTCCTATTTATAGGCGATGGCCTTGGGCCTCTTCCCAAATATTGAGCGGGAAGGGCGCCAACAATTGGCCAATTTGAAGGGGAACATCTAGTACACTTATCCTGACTAAAGTTGGTCCTCGCCTGTCAAAGGCTCTGGTGGTGACGCAAACTTGGGCTCCACGGTGACCTCCATCCTGCCGTTGGACTAGTCTTGGTCTTGTTGCACCGAAATGGATGCCTTTGCTTGATGCTCTCACCTGCGCTTGCTCCACTTGCACCAAAGAGGAAAGAAGGACACTGCGCGGGCTGGTGCCCGGCAGGCGCCCTTGGTCGTCATGGCTTGCATCATGGGTACCTCGCGAGGTACCCCGCCTTGAACTCTCCGCCTCCTCGTGAGACAGCCTAACGAGGCCGTGCCTGAGGAAGCTCCTTGTCGTCCGCCCCGCGAGCCTTGGCTCCTCGCGAGGGTCTTGGGCTTGCACCGATGAAGATGGGCCGTGCTGGGCCCCCTTTGAGCCACGCCGCAGGCCGCAGGCAGGCAACTCTGGGGACCCCCATTCCCATAACGCCGACAGTAGCACCCGGGCCCAAGGCGCTCCCGGATTTGGCCGAGCAGAGAGGCGAAAGGGCAAGTGTAAAGCGTCGCGGGCCCTTACAGTCTGCGGCCTTGGGCGCCGCGTGGCGGTCGATTGGACGTGGGCGTCTCCGCAACCGCACTAGTTGATAAGGAGCGGCATCTGCCCTCTGCCTCCTTTGCTCTCTCTAGTTGCTTCTCAGATCCCCTTTCTTGCGCCTCTCCTTCCTCCGTTCGAAATCTCCAGATCTACTCCACCCGCGCGCTCTAGCCAGACATGGCGCCTCGCCAGGCCCAGGCCGGAGCTTGGTACTCGTCCGCCCTAGACTCGCCAAACATGTCGAAGGCGAGCCTTGCCCGGGATTGTGGGACGAGGGGTGCCCTCGTGATCCACCTGGAGTTCGATGGCGCTTCCGTGATGCTCTTCAAGGTCTTCGACGAAGAAGGGCGCCGGCTGGATTGCTGCCCCAGAGGCAGCGGCCAGAGCTCTGGAGCGGCGAGGACTAGGCCTGCCACTCGCCCTTCCAACAGCTCCTCCGGTAGCAGCGGACGCCTCAAAGGATCCAGCGGCTCCGCCGAGCCCTTCGCGACTCCGGAGACGAGCAACGATAGCTACAAGCCCCCGAGCCTGCGCCACTCTCGGAGCAGGACGGGCTCATTAGGCTACCGCCATCTCTGATCTGGATGAGGTTGGCGCTGGTGCCTGATGGCCCACTGTTGATGATGGCGTCTGCCGCGGCGGTTCCTGTAGTTAGGACTCCTTAGGATATGCGTCTTTTATCCCTGCGAGGAGCCAAGAACACACCCCATGGGGGGCTTGTAAGGTGTCTATAGATCCTTTTGTCAATATGATCCTCATTATGAAGCAGTGCGAAGTGGTTATTCCGTCTTAGCTTAGTTTCTTCCTGTCATACCTTGTGAGGGCTTGGTGCTCTGCACCGACAGGTCCCAGTCCCAAGGCGGCTTCAGCCGTCACTGGTATGCCAGGTCGCGATGCCGTGGTCAAGGCCAGGAGGTGAGCGGCCCGGGGCCCGGTAAGAGCCCCTGAGTCGCGATGCTCAGGAGGTCCCCCTTGGCGCTCAAGCAGCCATCATTCCGTGAGAAAGGAGAGCGACGTTGCTAAGACGGAATGGTATTAGGTGCGGGGACGGTGCTGCGATAGCTAGTGTTCCCGGAGAATGACTTATCTCGAGGGTCAGGAATGCTTCCTGGTGCGGCGCTAAGTCCGCGTCTTGGCCGTCGGAGGGTTGTTTGGCGAGGTCACCATGTGCTTCTCCCCTCTCGCCCTCGCTCCCCTTTCTTCTCTACGTCCTCGAGTCCCGGCCGTCGAGCGAGTCTCACCCGTCGCTGGCATGCCAGGTCGTGATGCCATGGACATGGCCAGAGGGTGAGGGCTGGAGAACCAGTAGGACCCTTAGTCGCGATGCTCAGGAACCCCCCTTTAACGTGCAAGCGGTTTGCGTGGACAAGGGTGAAGAAGACACTGTGGGGGCCTCGCATGACGATGCTCCTAGGGGAACCCTGCAGGCTCATCACAGAAGAAACGAGAGTTCGTCGCGATGAACGACGGTTAGCCGTTAGTTGCCTTGGAGAGGCAGCGAGGCACGAAAGGCCTGGCGAGGTGTGCTGGTTCACCCGTGATCCAGCTCGGGACTCATGGGGCCCTACCCCAAGGCGGGTTGCGCCTAGCTCTGGGCCTTATCTTGGAGTGTGTTCCTGCAAATTTGGCTAGATGCCGATGCTCTACGTCCTCGGGTCCCGGCTTTCAGGCTGGTCTCAGCCGTCGCTGGTATGCCGGGGCGCGATGTCGTGGCCAGACAAGAGGGTGAGGGCCGGAGAGCCGGTAGGAGCCCTGAGTCGTGATGCTCAGGCACCCCCTTTAACGCGCAAGCTGGGTTAGATGACAAAACTCTACGTCCTCGGGTCCCGGCTCTTGGGCTGGTCTCAGCCGTCGCTGGTATGCCGGGGCGCGATGCCGTGGGCAGACTAGAGGGTGAGGGCCGGAGAGCCGGTAGGAGCCCTGAGCCGCGATGCTCAGGCACCCCCCCCCTTTAACGCGCAAGCTGGGTTAGATGACAAAACTCTACGTCCTCGGGTCCCGGCTCTCGGACTGGTCTCAGCCGTCGCTGGTATGCCGGGGCGCGATGCCGTGGGCAGACCAGAGGGTGAGGGCCGGAGAGCCCGTAGGAGCCGTGAGTCGCGATCCTCGGGCACCCCCCCTTTAACGCGCAAGCTTGCGACATCCAGGAATAAAAAAGGTACCATGAACCGACACCAAATAACAAGCATGACGGGTTGAAAATACGGCCCTAAGATAAATGCAAGAGGGGTACATGCCACTGGGTCTGACCCGAGCTGCTTGGGGATAATGCAGCCCGAGGGGCGCCCCCAGCAGGGTGAGCTAAGAACATAAAATAAAAGAGATACATGCCACAGGGACGGACCCACGCGGCTTGGGAATAATGCAGCCCTGGGGGCACTCCCAGCTGGAAATGAAACTAGAAAGATGTCACCTGATGATGCTGAAGACGAAGGGGTGTTGATGCAGTAGACTCGGTGGGCTGCGGGAGCAGATCCTCATGAGCCCCCAGGCCCTGGGGCCTCGGGAGGCTTCGGAGGCGCTGGTGGCTCCTCGCGGACCGTCTCCATCTCCGCCAGGGCTGCGGAACGCCTGACCTCTTGAGCCTTCAGGATGGCCCTCATGATACGCCGGTACGCAGCAGCCGCGTTCGGCAAGCCGTAAGGCATGCGAACGTAACTGTGGGGCAGGCCCTCGTAGCGTCCCACTCGCGAAGGCCAGAGGCGCTCCTGAGACGCAGCTGAGTTGAGCCCTGGTATGTCGATGCAGACGCGCAGCCCACCATCCTCGCCGGATGGGGGGCCACAGCGGGTAAGCGGCGGCTGCCTCTCATGACCCTTGACTCCTGTAGCTCCTGAATGGCCTTGCTGACGAACTCCTGAGGGTTTGGCCCTCCTTGCCTTGCTCCTTCTTGATGGAACGTGCTTCGAAGCATGCCTCCACATGGTGCCCAAGCGCCTCCCTCGTGACCTTGGCGAGGTCGACGGCCCTCCAGGGGAGAGCCCCCGAGCCCTGCCTGAGGAGGGCGCCGGGCGCGCTTCCCTATGCGATGGCAGGAGGTTCCCCTGAGCAGGCGCGGGCCCAGAGGGACCTGCCTCCTGAGGGGCCGGGCCGGTCGATGTCTTCTTCTTCTTGGGGGCGGCCTCGGGAAGCCTCCTGCTTCCACGATCCGGGTCTTCCAGTGATGCGGCCTGAAAGGCTCTCTCCAGGGAGCAAACTGCGTCTCTCTCTTCGCAGGGCACCGTGATGACTCCACCACTTCCTGGCATCTTGAGGACGTTGTAGCCGTGGTGGGTTACGGCCATGAACTTGGCCAGCGCTGGGTACCCGAGGATGGCATTGTACGGCAGGCGAATGTGGGCGACGTCGAAGTCGATGAGCTCGGTGCGGTAGTTGTCGCGTGCCCCGAAGGTGACAGGGAGGCGGACCTGCCCAATCGGGACCGTGGAGCCGTCGGTGACTCCGGAGAAAGGCTTGGTGGGATGAAGCTGACTGTAGGGTACTTGGAGATTGTTGAATGTTTCCACGGACAGGACGTTGAGCCCTTCCCCGCCATCGATGAGGGTCTTGGTGACTAGCACGTTGCTAATGATTGGGGAACAAAGCATCGGGAGGACTCCGGCTGTGGCCGCGCACTTGAGCTGATCCGCTGAGCTGAACGTGATGGCGCACGCCGACCACCTGAGAGGGCGCGTGGCCTCGAGCTTCGGGAGGACTGCATTGACTTCGCGGGCGAACTGCTTGAAGATGCGTTGAGAGGCTGGGGCTTGAGCTCCTCCTAGGATGCAGGCGATCGCACGTGGTTCCTGGAAGCCCCCAGCCCCTTCGTCCTGATGACGGTCCTCATTTCTCCTTGGCTGCAGCGGTAGCAGAGGGAGGCCTGCGTTACCTTGCGGGCGATCCTCGTGAGGCTGATCCCTCCAGCCTCCCTCGCGAGGCGGGTCCTCCAGCGATCCTCGCGAGGTTGGTCGCGCCACCCTTGACGTGGGCCGCGGTCTTCCCAGCGTCCTGCGTTCCTTCCTCCTCCTCGGCTGTAGCCCCGGTCGTTGCGATCGGGACGCCGGCCAGTCCGTCCTTCGCGCACGGCCCTGAGCTCTTGGCATTCATTGGTGTTGTGGGTGTGGAGGTCATGGTACACGCAGTACCGACTGCCCTTGGAGGATTCGGGCTGATCTCTGCCCCGCTTGGTGTCTGGTTCTGCCCCGAGTATGGCAGCCCCCTTGCGCTTCACGTCCTTGGCATTGGGCTTCTTCTCTTCAGGGTCTGCGGCAGGCAATTCGAGGAGGGAGAGACGCCCTTCCTCAGCCCTGGCGCACTTGGTCGCCAGATTGAACAGCTCCAAGGAAGTGCACAGATCTTCATGCATTGCAAGCTCCTCCTTCATCTTGACGTCACGCACGCCGTCAGAGAAGGCTGAGATGATGGCCTCCTCGGTCACCATGGGAATCTTGAGGCGCGCGCTATTGAAGCGCTGGATGTACTTCTGCAGGGATTCCCCCGGTTGTTGCTTGATGCGGCGCATGTCGCCCACGGCGGGTGGCCGGTCGCGAGTACCATGCAAGTTGGCGATGAAGTGGGTGCGCATCTCATCCCAGGAGGAGATTGTGCCTGGGGTCAGGTTCAGAAGCCAGGTGCGGGCCCCGTCCTTGAGAGCCATGGGAAACCAGTTCGCCATGACCTTCTCATCTCCGTTGGCAGCCTTGATGCCCAGCTCATAGAGCTGGAGGAACTCTGCAGGGTCTGCCATGCCGTCGTAGCGAGGAGGCAGGTCTGGCTTGAACTTGCCGGGCCACGCGTCGGTGCGTAGCTCGGTGGTGAAGGTGCGGCAGCCCGCTGTGGCCACAGGAGGCCTTGGAGGACGAAGGGCTCGGTCTTGCGGGTCCCCGTGCACCGCAGCTAGGTGCAGCGCGGGGTCTTGACGTGCTGGAGCTGGAGTGTGGTCGGGACGAGCCGGAGCAGGGAGCGCTCGGGCAGCTTCTCAAGGGCGTGGGACCTCTTGGCAGCTCTGCTCCTGCCGCGCTGGTTCCTGACGGGGCGGGTTCCGCCCAGGGGGCGTGCGCCTTGTAGCCAGGGCGCCTTCTTGAGGGGGAGGCGGCTGAGGCGCCCCAGGAGCTTCATTGCCTGCGCATGGCGGGGCTTGGTGCAGCGAGAAAGATGGCGCAGGGGAGTTCCCCGTGGCGCGGACGAGTTCGGCGACTCGGTCGAGCCACTCTTCGTAGACGTCGTCGACTGGGCGGTAGGGCAGGAGCTCGTTTGCCTCGATGAGCGCAGCTCGAGCCTCCATGGCCGTGCGGGGTGCGGGATGAAGAACCAGCGGGGGTGAGCGAGGGCGTAGCGGTACGGCCGTCTCGCCTCATGGACGGGTGCTGGGACGATGCTTGCTACTCGTTCCCCGTCGGGCCGGTGGCGGCGTTGACGACAGGCAACGGGGAATGACGAGGGCGCCCACCGACGGGAGCCGTCTGGGCGACGCGGGAAGCGAGGGCGGCTCGGCGCTCGGTGCGAGCCCGGTGTGCGTCAGACATGGTCGCGACGGTCGGAGGAGAACAGGGCGACGGAAGACAAAGTCCGGAGCACCCCTACCTGGCGCGCCAAATGTCAGATTTAGCGTTCCGGCAGACCCTTGAGTTTCGAACACTGGGGTGCGCGCGGAGGTTTCGCCTTCTACCTACATGTTCCTCGCCGAATCGCTACGATCTAAACTACAAGAAGAACAACACAAGGGACACAGGATTTATACTGGTTCAGGCCACCATTGTGGTGTTATACCCTACTCCAGTGTGTGGTGTGGTAGATTGCCTCTTGGGCTGATGATGAACAATACAAGGAAGAACTGCCTCGCGAGGGTCTGTTCTTGTGGTCTCTCTCTTTTATCCGGCCGGATGGATTGATCGATCGATCGCCCTACCCTGTGGGTGGCTAGTCCTATTTATAGGTGATGGCCTTGGGCCTCTTCCCAAATATTGAGCGGGAAGGGCGCCAACAATTGGCCAATTTGAAGGGGAACATCCAGTACACTTATCCTGACTAAAGTTGGTCCTCGCCTGTCAAAGGCTCTGGTGGTGAGGCCGACTTGGGCTCCACGGTGACCTCCATCCTGCCGTTGGACTGGTCTTGGTCTTGTTGCACCGAAATGGACGCCTTTGCTTGATGCTCTTGCCTGCGCTTGCTCCCCTTGCACCAAAGAGGAAAGAAGGACACTGCGCGGGCTGGCGCCCGGCTGGCGCCCTTGGTCGTCATGGCTTGCGTCATGGGCACCTCGCGAGGTACCCCGCCTTGAACTCTCCGCCTCCTTGTGAGCCAGCCTGACGAGGCCGTGCCTGAGGATGCTCCTTGTCGTCTGCCCCGCGAGGCTTGGCCCCTCGCGAGGGTCTTGGGCTTGCGCTGATGAAGATGGGTCGTGTTGGGCCCCCTTTGAGCCACGCCGCAGGCCGCAGGCAGGCATGTCTGGGGACACCCGTTCCCAGAATGCCGACAGATAGGAAGAAATATTAGTCAGTGTAGCATTCATTAGGATTCTTTCTCCCATGGAAATAACATCCCCTCTCCAAGAATCGAACTGTTTCAAGTATTTAGCCCAAGGCGAAGTACATGTCCACATTTATTAGAGAGGAAATACTAATAGGAACTCTCAAATATCTCATAGGAAATTGACCAATCTAACAACCAAAAGATTAGCATAGAAGTTTGCAATGCCATTGTCTCCTCCAACACGAAAACTTTCTCTTTTTTGGAAGATGATTTATGAATAAAAGACATAAGATCAAACAAATAAAGGATAATTATATGGTTTAGAGCCTTATCAGGGTCATAATCAATACAAATAACTATATCATCAACGCACCAAAGTACTACCTCCCTCCGGGTTTATTAGTCTGTTTCATATTTTGGTTCAAAGTTTGACTATAAATTTTAAATATAAGTTATACTTAGAAAAAATAGTATCATTGGAAAGTACTTTTAAATATGACTCTAACAATATAATTTTAGTGACATATCACTTATATTTTGCTAGTGAAATATACGGCCAAACTATGACCCAAAATACAATGGTGAATAATAAACCCGGACAAAGGTAGTACAACCACTCCCTTACCAATAAGGTCAACAACCAAACATCAAACATATAATCCTTTAGGCATTTTTAAGGATTTTGTCGGATTAAGAGGGGGGTAGAGGGACCTCCTTACCTGAGACCTTTCACACTCCGAAAGTTAGGGGCTCGTGGTGTTGTCCAGTTTAGCAATAAGAATTCCATTGTAATTGATACTCGTAATCTAACCATGCCAAATAGGGCCAAGGACTCCCAGTCTATGGCATTCCAACAAAAACTCCTAGTTAACATTGTCGTAGACCTTTTCAAAATTGATTTTCAAGACAATACCAAGACATTTTTAATATGAGTGGGGATGAGAAATCTCATGTAAAGATAGAATATGAGTTTAAATACTAGATACAAAGAGAATAAATGTTAGAACCCTAGAGTTGATAGTGAGAGGGGCCACAAGAATGGGAAAATGTTAGGTCAAATCCCGTCACTGCATATTTTCATGAACTATCATCACAATTTCCAAAGGTTGGATCGCAATATTTTGGATGATTCTATGATTCTTTCCCTCCAAACTACACACATGTACATAGTGTACACAATCAAGCCACTAGTGGACATTCACTCTTTCTTCAGGAGGACAGTGACCTTTTTCTGTTAAACTATGTTGGCAAAACTAAGGGCCTGTTTGGTTTGCAGCCTAAGGTTGCCACGCCAAGCTTAGGCGTGCCACAATATCCTAGGCATGTGTTTGGTTCATTGCCACACTTGTGGCTTGCCACACTTTTATACCTACATGATCCACATGTCATAGACTCAACTTCTTGCCAAATCTTGCCATGCTTGTGGTGGCCATTTTGTTAGCCACACTCCTTGTGGAAGCCACATTTTGCCTAAGCTTAGTTGTGGCAAAATTAGTCATGAACCAAATAGACCCTAAGATCACGACTTGCCTTGCAGAAGACATACTTATAGAGGAACAAACGTCTGAAGTGTTAGTCACAACATAAATGAGGGACCATCTTCGGGTGAATATGGGAAAGCTAACAAATGTGAACCACTACATACGGGTAGAATTTCCGGTGAGGATCTTGTCACGTGCCACGAGCCAAGAGAAGAACTGACATTTTGGTTATGTGGCACCCCGACTCAGAGCAACCGGTTTACCTTGCATTGCCAGCCCAGAGATCAAGTCTTCTGGCAACACACGAAAACATGGTACAGAAACAACTGCTTTATTGATGCTAGCAGAAACATAAGTCTGATATTACATCGAGATAAGAGGCCAAGCGGCACACACGGTGCAGCTGAACAGTATGTACATTATTTAATGAACATGAAGGGGCCTCAATCACATAAACTACGCGATAGCGGAATAACAACAAAGTGGAACTCCATGGCACAGGGACACCAACATGGACACGATCTAGATGCTGGAAGCTCTTTGATCGGATACGACTTGCCTGAAAGCTGGCATGACATGCCAGGTGAGTACATTGAATGTACTTGCAAGCTCACAACAAACATAAGCACAATGACAAACAACATCATGACAATTAATCAGGTTAATGCAGTGCAAGTAATGCTACTGATGCGGTGAAACCAACATGTGCACCGAGTCCCTCGGACTCGCTTACCATACGAGTTACCTCGTAACCGAAGGGTGATCATACCCGGATCACAACTGAAGCCAAACACTTACTGATCATCACATGATCCCACAAATAATCATAAAACTAGTTCCAACAATAAATACTCAGTGTGTAATATTAATTATAATAGTTGATCCATGGTGTGACCTACTTCTGAGTTGTGTCCATAACCGAGGGCGCGGCTATCGATAGATTAAATACACTCTGCAGAGGTAGCACACTTTACCCACACCATAGAACCCATGGCCTCGCACTCCCATTCTGGTTGACCAACGGCGTTCCGACGAAACCCTTCTCTTGCCATGACACTCTCCCGGCCACTCCGACCAACTCCCTCTCAAGGCTAAGTCAAGGGTGGTCCCATGCCTACCAAAGGCATCTTCGACCACCGTCGTGGCAAAACGTTCCCGAACAGGGACAAGGTACCATAAAAACAAACGGGCACACAAGGGTATGTCTGCTTACCGGGCCAGGGTACCGCACACCCATAACCTTCCCTCGTTGGAGGCACCGACAAGAGGCATGACAAAGGACCGAATCAAGACCCCCCATAAGGTAAATGTGGTCGCACTGAGAAAAGCTGATTCAGTGGCACCATGACTTGATCAACGTTATATTAAGGTTGGATTATTATCAGGTTTAACTTGAAAATAAACTCACTCCAAGTCATACGATGCCATGATCATGCAACTATTCAATATGCAAAACATGCAACTCACAAGAACGGATCAACCTTACCAAAATAACTTTCTTGCACTACTCATCAATAAACCTTACTAATTTTACTACACTGGTTATTATCATGCATCATTTGGGTTAACTTATCATTTATATGAAAATCCAATTATCAAAAAGAAACTACCATTATTTATCAAAGCACTTTCATAAAACTAAAACTTTACTCTACTTGACCAAACTAGTTCATGCATTCAACCAATAACTTAAACAAACATTCCAAGCATGACAAAGTAACTAGCATTAAACCATAATTATTTAACTAATTTAAATGCATGAAAAATAGCTCATATTCAAGTAGCGAAATCATAGATATTGAAATGACACCATCCAAATGTTGGTGTGGCTTGCCTTAGTGCAGAGGAGGTTCACACTCCTCCTAGATAGCTTCAAGACAAGTCTCTCCCTCTAAAACTATTTAGAAACCACAAAACAAAATATCAAGAACCATTCTGAAAATAACCAGAAATCCTAGGCAGCAAGGAAAAATCCACAGTTTGTTGTGCTGCTAGAGCTTTCTGAAACAAACACAATGCAAAAAGAATCAACTCATTTGGACTCATAGGCTAGGACATATCACTGGTCAAAGTTCTGGTCAAAATATTTGAATAAATTTGAATAAACAGAAAACCAGGGGGGTGACGTCGATGGCGTAAAGCCAGAATACGCATCCACTCGTATCTCTTCGGGTGTGAGTGGAGAGGAAGACACTGGGCCCCACCAGTCAGGAGAGAGAAGGGGGGAAAGAAACAGAGTGCAGCGGCGCTTCATCGGAGCTCACGCCGGTGAGGAGGGGTCCTTGGGCAAAACCAAAGGGATAGGATTGAAGAGGGGGCTATGACGCACCTGCCTATACCCGTGGCATGTCAAGGGATGGCCGGAGCTGCTCGCAATCAACCTCGCAAGCGGCGGCAGCGGTCGGGACTTGCCGGAGAGGAAGAAGGCGATGGCGAGGGGCGGTTCTAGGGGCTCCCCTTCTTCCAGGCGTCACTAGTGGATCTCTAGAGACGCGCCTGAGAGGTTGGTTGGGCTCCAATAGCTCGAGAGCGGGGTGGCTAGGCTGTGGGGGTCGCCGACGAGCTCTGGTCGGGCACAGCGACCAGAGGCCTGTCCAGCTGGGCTGCGGCTGTGCTGCGTGTTCGTGGAGGTTGATTAGTGCGGTGTGTGGCTTTGGGATGGAGGGGAAGGATCTATTTATAGCCGGAGGGTGAATGGGGCAACGTGTCACTGCTGGAGCTCTCTGGAAGCCGGCGAGCAATGATGAGAGGCGTCAGCGAGGGGGTGAGGGGCTCAGCGAGCACGCGGAGGCTGTCCACGCTCGCGGATGAGCATAGGGAGCAGGGGAAGAAGGCAGGGGCACGGGTGCACTCTGGCTTTTGGCCGCGACGTGCCCGTGCTTGCTGCGGCGTCTTCAGCGTCAGTGAGCGCCAGGGAGGGGTCAAGGGTGAAGAGACGATGCTGGTGGCACGGCACGGCAGACAGCGGCGAGCTCTGGCTCGAGCACGCACTGAACAGAGGCACTGGTGCGACGCAGAGCGCGTCGAACACATGCTAGGCCTCGTGTCCACGCGGGGTCACCACCCTGGCATGGTCAAACGATGCCCACGCATGGCCAAACCATGTCTGGGTTGTAGACCATGCTGTGTTTAGTCTAGCAAAGGTGAAGACTCAATGCTAGGCCGACTAGATGTGACTCTAGCTTGCTGGCAAGTTTCTGGACAGAAACTTGGTCGCCAAGTTTTGAGGGCTTCTAGAAGGCCATTAGGGCTAATCTCTTGGGGTTAAGGGTTACTTAGGAGGGTAATGAGGCTCAAGAAAAACCAGTTCCAAAGGATCAAGGAAAAATACACTTGATGTACAAACTGCATTTTTGGGTCAGAAGGGAAATGATTTTATGTAGCAAAAATACTACAAAAAGCCATGTAATACTTTTGCTCACGGAGGTGGTCCAAGGTTCAAAGAATATTCATGAATTATCTCAAGATTTTTGGAGCAATAAAAATAGGGGTTGCTTTGGAGCACTAGTTTCTGAAATGGGTTTTCAGAAGGAAAATGAATATTTTTCTTTTATGAAAAATATTCATTGGGCCATTTTAGGGTTTTTCAGAGAAATGAGGTTGAATGAGAGGTAGATGGTTCACTTGGGTGAAAGCCAAGGGTATGCCCAAGTGATAAGTCCATTTGAATTGATTCCAAAAACTCAAATCCAAAGCAAAGGCAAATCAAGTCCAGAAAAAGAGAGAAGGCAAAATCCCTTTACCTTTGCGATACGGGTAAGAGTTGAAGGAGTCCGGCGGGCTTTTGGTGTTCCGCCTTTACCTTGTTACATATATACAACAAGCCACAAAGTAAGTGATGTCTTTCTTCATTCCATCCCACCAGAATACCTGACGAAGATCTTCGTACGTTTTGGTGCCACCTGGGTGGATTGAGTACGAAGATTCGTGTGCCTTTGCCAATATCTTCTTTTTCAGACTTTCTTGGTTGGGTACACAAATCCTTCCTCGAAACCTTAGCGTACGTTGCTGATCTTTAGAAAAATCCTTTGTCTGCTTGGCATATAATTGCAGTGATGTGTCATCTGCTTGAGCGCTACAAATTTCTTCCTCGAGGGTAGGAGCAATTTCCAATATGCTGGAAATACTGGCATCCACTATTACCAAATTGAGCTGAGCCATTTCTTCGCAAAGTTCGGGAGGCAATGATTCCATTAGAGCATTCAGGCTGGCAGGCTTGTGGCTGAGGGCATCAACCACCACATTAGCTTTACCTGGCTGATAATTTATCCCGAGGTCATAATCCTTAACCAACTCAAGCCATCTTCGCTGACGGAGGTTTAAATCCGGTTGAGTGACTATATACTTGAGACTCTTGTGGTCTGTAAATATTTAGCACCTCTTTCCAATAAGATAGTGTCTCCAAATCTTCAATGCATGCACCACGGCGGCCAATTCCAAGTCACGAGTTGGATAATTTCCTTCGTGAGGCCGCAGTTGTCGAGATGAATAGGCCACAACCTTGCCATGTTGCATGAGTACACATCCAAGACCTTTTCTGGATGCGTCGCAGTAGACATCGAAATTGTGGTAGATGTCGCGAAGAGTCAATACTTGCACGGATGTCAGTCTGGTTTTTAACTCGTTGAAGCTCCTTTCGCAGTCCCCAGTCCATTCAAACTTCTTATCCTTATTTAGGAGCTCTATCATTGGCTTGGCAATCTTAGAGAATCCTTCAATAAAGTGGAGATAATATCCGTCTAATCCAAGGAAACTCCGAATTTCTGAGACTGTCGTGGGTGCAGCCCAATCAAGCACATCTTTTACCTTACTTGGATCCACGAGTATCCCTTCTGCTGAGAGAATGTGCCCTAAGAATCCAACTTGGTTGAGCCAAAATTCACATTTGCTGAACTTTGCATAAAGTTGATGGTCACGGAGCCTTTCCAAAACTGCTCGGAGGCGGTCCTTGTGCTCTTCTTTGATTTTTGAGTAAATGAGGATGTCATCGATGAACACCACCACAAACTTGTCCAAGAAATCCATAAACACCTTATTCATCATATGCATGAAAAAGGCTGGGCCGTTGGTGAGACCGAATGACATAACGGTATATTCATAAAGACCGTACCGAGTGGTGAATGCGATCTTGGGAATATCTTCCTTTTTGATTTTCAGTTGATGATATCCGGTCCTCAAATCAATCTTGGAGAATACTTTGGCCCCACTGAGTTGATGAAACAAATCATCAATCCTCGATAGTGGATACTTGTTCTTGATGGTGACGGCATTCAGCTGTCGGTAGTCTACACACATACGAAGACTGCCATCCTTTTTATCCACGAATATAGTGGGTGATCCCCAAGTTGAAGAACTTGGACGGATGTATCCTTTCTGCAGCATCTTATCAAGCTGTTTCTTTAACTCCACCAATTCTGATGAAGGGATCCGATAATATTTCTTGTATATCGGTGCGGTTCCAGTAACCAAGTAAATTGCAAACTCCAGTTCTCTGTCTGGCGGCATTCCTGGTAATTCCTCAGGAAATACATCTGGATACTCACTGACCACAGGAATCGATTCCACTTCTTCATCCACAGCTGATAAAACCATATCCTTCTTGGGTATACTTCTGCGGGCACAAAAACGTGTGGTGCGACCTTCCTGATTTGCCATGGTGACTTCTTTGGTCACACAATTGATGCATACTTGGTATTGGGTTAACCAATTCATTCCCAGAATAATGTCCAATTTATCAGATTCAATGACTATCAAGGCTGTTGGAAACTTGACTCCCTTGATCTCAATTTCCAAATTACGGCAGACCAGATTGCTTTAGAGTACCGATCCCGGGGATTGTACCATCATACTATTTCCCATAATCGAGCAAGGAAATTTGTTTTGGGCAACAAAACTCCGTGAAATAAAAGAGTGGGAAGCCCCAGAGTCAAATAAAATTACTGCAGGTATGCTATTAATAGGGAACATACCAATGACGACTTTTGGGTCTTCTTGGGCTTCGTCGATGGAGATATGATGGATTTGACCTTCGATGGCCCTCGACACGGAATATGGCTCTAGGTGATTGACTTGCGGACGAAATGGAGCTGTTGGCTTGCCGTTCTTGGGATACTGTCTGGCGTAATGTCCGGGTTGTCCACAGCTGAAGCAAGAATTGTTGCGCTGACAATCTTCATGTATTGGACTGGTCACAAAATTCTTGACTTGAGTGGTGGTCTTGTTGACATTTTGCTGCCAGTTGGGTTTGTACTCAACCTGAGTCTGTTGCCACATACGAGCCTTCTGCACTGGTTGCATATCCTTATTAGGCTCGAATTTGCGCTTGTGGTCATTATTTGCGGGCTTGCTGTCGTGCATGAGCTTGTGCTCCCTTTCTGTGATGAGGGCCTTGTTCACTAGAGATTGCAAGTCCAGTAAATCAAACATACTGAGAGTGCCTCTAAGGTGCTGGTTCATTCCGCCAGGAAATCTGTCGACCTTCCTTTCTTTGGTGGCCACATCATAGAGGGAATAACGGGCCAAATGGTTGAATTTATTCAGGTACTCACTTACTGACATGCTTCCTTGAGTGAGAGCGACGAATTTGCGCTGCTTGATCTTCATAATTCCATTGGGAATATGATACTTGCAGAAATGATCCTTGGATTTGGTCCAAGTATTTCCTCGTCCAGGGGCCACATAGCCTTCGCATTATCCCACCATATAGCGACAGCTCCTTTGAGATAATGTGTTGTGAATGGAACCTTGTCTCCTTCTTTAGTGCGAGCAATTTCTAGCTTCCTCTCAATGGTCCTCAACCAATCATCGGCTTCCAATGGATCAATACCTTGACTCAAACTAGGAGGTTTGGTCCTCAAAAAATCTGACAGCTTGGAGTAATGACCATTCTGATTTCCATTTTGTCCAACCATAACTTGCACACTTTTCAGCATCTCCATCAGATCGTTATTCCTTCTTTCTTCTAACATTTACATGACTTGCTCAATGAGGGCAGATTTGGCGGTGGAGGTGGTGGTGGCTGGTATGGCTCGGGGGAATGTCCTGCTTGACTTGCGGAGCGACGAACAGGGACATCCTCACAAGCTTGGCTGCTGCTACCTCCCCGCGTCATCCTATTATATATTTTCCCAATACAAAGCAACCATGATGAGAAATGTCCAAGAATGGGAGGAAAAGCCAGCGACAATCCCAGAAAAACACAGCGAAAAGAAACCAATGCAAATAAAAAGGTTCCAACATAATTATACATAGACTCAACATAAAAGATAACATCATGACGGGTTCACTACCCACATACATGAAACTAAACATCATGACGCGTACGACTACATCCATACATCATACTCATGATGAAGATGATACTCTAGCGATCTACTGCTCGCCTGGTGCTGCTGTGGGCTCCTCTCCTGAGCCGGACTCAGACCCTGAACTAATAGTGGAGACCTCTGGGTTAAAAGAAACATGACGATGCTGCCTCGCAGGACTCTCCCTCAGGGGCAGGTGCAGGATGGAATCTAAGCATAGGAGCTGCAGGAGTAGCAACAAGGGAAGCCCACGCAACAGGAGCACTGCGAGGGGTCACTGCCAAAGGGTGGTGGTACCCTGAGTGGTCACCGGGGTAACATAGGCGGGAGGAACATATGGAGTGAAACTGACAGTGGGTGGAGGGTTCCTATTCCGAGCGGCGGCAAGGGCTATCCGGGCTCGGGTTAGCTCTCGGGATAACTCATAGATCAAAAGATAATTGGCAGTGATATAGCGAGAAAGGTGTCTAGAAGGACAATCACACGCCGGATCAATAAGAGGGAAGCGAATACGCCCACTCTCGTGCAGAGATGGGTAGTAGTAAAAACCTAGGTGGGTGTGCAAGTCTACAAGAGCCTCGATAGCAGCAAACTGGACCGCATGAGATGGCGTGGAAGCGAAACCACCATTAGAGGAACGAGAGTAAGCGCCGGAAGGGGAACTATGGTGTAGAGTGACCTCAGCATAATACTCATATAGCAAACCGGCCAGATGCTCCCGATACACCTGATACACTGGATCAGCACCCTCTAGGTAGAGTCGTTGCCACACGTTCTAAAGCAGATGTGGTGATGTGTACGAAGCTGGCTCAGGATGGTATAAGATTGGAACTGGAGCCATCTACACTCACGATCACCACATGATTAGTAATAACAATAGACAAACATGCATGCAATGCAGCAATCAATTTCTATGATTACCGGCACTCAGATGAAACTATCTAACGTTCCACTAACGCACTAATGGTCTAGCGTGTCCTACAATCAGCGCGGCTCTGATACCAAGCATTGTGGCACCCTGGCTCAAAGCAACCGGTTTACCTTGCATTGCCATCCCAGAGATCAAGTCTTTTGGCAACACACAAAAACATGGTACAGAAACATCCGCTTTATTGATGCTAGCGGAAACATAAGTCTGATATTACATCGAGATAAGAGGCCAAGTGGCACACGTGGTGCAGCTGAACAGTATGTACATTATTTAATGATCATGAAGGGGCCTCAATCACATAAACTATGCGACAGCAGAATAATGACGAAGTGGAACTCCATGGCACAGGGACACCGACGTGGACACGATCTAAACGTGGGAAGCTCTCCAATCCGATACGACTTTCCTGAAAGCTGGCATGACACGCCAGGTCAGTACATTGAATTTACTTGCAAGCTCACAACAAACATAAGCACAATGACAAACAATGTCATGACAAATAATCAGGTTAATGCAATGCAAGTAATGCTACTCATGCAGTGAAACCAACATGTGCACAGAGTCCCTCGGACTCACTTACCAGACGGGTTACCTCGTAACCAAATGGTGATCATACCCGGATCACAACTGAAGCCAAACACTTACTGATCATCACATGATCCCACAAATCATCATAAAACTAGTAACAACAATAAATACTCAGTGTGCAAGATTAATTATAATAGTTGATCCATGGTGTGACCTACCTCCGAGTTGTGTCCATAACCAAGGCCGCGGCTATCAATAGATTAAATACACTCTGCAGAGGTAGTGCACTTTACCCACACCACAGAACCCATGGCCTCACACACCCATTCGGGTGGACCAACGGCGTTCGACGAAACCCTTCCCTTGCCATAACACGCTCCTGGCCACTTCGACGAGTCAGGAGAGAGAAGGGGGGGAAGAAACAGAGTGCGGTGGCGCTTCGATCAAGCTCACACCGGCTGAGGGAGTCCTGGATAAGGGGGTATCCGGACAGCCGGATTATGTACTTTGGTCGAACTGTTGGACTACGAAGATACAAGATAGAAGACTTCGTCCCATGTCTGGATGGGACTCTCCTTGGCGTGGAAGGCAAGCTTGGCGATTCAGATGTAGATCTCCTCCTCTGTAAACTGACTTTGTGTAACCCTAGCCCCCTTCGGGGTCTATCTAAACCGGAGGGTTTAGTCCGTAGGACACAACAACAACAATCATACCATAGGCTAGCTTCCAGGGTTTAGCCTTTTTGATCTCGTGGTAGATCCACTCTTGTAATACTCATATCATCAAGATCAGTCAAGCAGGAAGTAGGGTATTACCTCCATCGAGAGGGCCCGAACCTGGGTAAACATCATGTCCCCAGCCTCCTATTACCATTAGCCTTAGACGCACAGTTCGGGACCCCTTACCCGAGATCCGCCGGTTTTGACACCGACATTGGTGCTTTCATTGAGAGTTCCTCTGTGTCGTCACTGCAAGGCTAGATGGCTTCTCCAACCTTCAACCACGCTGTCCCGGGTGAGACTTTTCTCCCCGGACAGATCTTCGTGTTCGGCGGCTTCGCACTGCGGGCCAACTCGCTTGGCCATCTTGAGCAGATCGATAGCTACGCCCCTGGCCATCAGGTCAGGTTTGGAAACCTAAACTACACCGCCGACATCGGTGGAGACTTGATCTTCGACGGATTCGGGCCCATGTCAGGAGCACCGAACAATCACGATGTGCATGACCTAGATCGGCAGTCGGACAGTATTCGGAACATCGCACCTGCTACAGCTCCGGACTTCATTCCAGAGCAGGTCGAGCCTTCCAAGGACGGGTGGATGGACCCCACCCCGAAGGCCGCACACTCCTCGGTGTTGGAGCCAAACACAGACTCCTCCGTTAAAAGGATCTATGTCTCCAGACCCCCGGATTCATCTCTGGCCATGTGTTCCGGACCGCGCGCATCCGTGCCCATTGAATCTAACTGGGCTCCAGTCATGGAGTTCACCACCGCGGATATCTTTCAGCACTCACCCTTCGGAGACATGCCAAATTCTTTAAGGTCTCTCTCTTTGTCAGGAGACTCCTGGCCGAACTATGTCTGGCTCGAGTGGGAAGCTGACGACGAAGAAATTCGTTTCCAACCCACCACCCACTTAATAGCCACGGTCGATGACTTGACCGACGTGCTTAACTTCGACTCTGAACACATCGATGGTATAGATGAGATGCGGGAGAAGAACAGGAACCACCACCCACAGGGCGCTAGACTGCCACCTCTTCATATGATATATATATATGGTGGATACTCCCAAGGAAACCAATGGCAACGAGGCAACGGGAGACAACCCCTCGGGGAAGAAAGCAAAACATGAGTGTCATCGGCGCCGCTCCAAGCCTCGCCACAACAATATCGGCATTGGAGAAGAAAATCTAGATGGTGCCGCAGAGGAATACAATCCTGACCAACCCACCTTCGAGCAAGCCGAACAGGAACACGGGCAAGCTAGCCCAGACAAACAGGCGACGGACGGATACTTGGAGGACGATAACTATATGCATCCCTCCGAAGACGAGGTGAGCCTCGGTGACGACGAATTCGGCGTACCAGAGGATCCCATAGAGCAGGAGTGCTTCAAGAGCAGGCTTATAGCCACTGCAAGAAGCCTGAAGAAGAAGCAGCAGCAGCTCCAAGTTGACCAAGACCTGCTCGCAGACAGACGAACCGAAGTCCTGGCGGCCAAGGAATACGGACTCGAACCCCAGAGCAGGGGATACCCAAAACACAAACCGCTAGAAGAAGAGGTCGAAGAGCCTGAACTTCCAACACAACGCCACCACGTGGACGGGATAAAACGGCATATCAGGCCGGACACCAGCCCGCACCCCCACGCTGGTTCACTACGGCCCGGGGCAATACGCAGGACCTACGGTGTCTGGACCCCGATCCTATGCCACACCGATCTAGCATGTAACACCTCATATCCCTTTGCGGCCTCGTGCATGGTATTCCCATGGGTGTCACCTTACCTGGCCCGGGACCGTTTGCGCCTTTTGGCTCACGTATATGATAGTGCCACTAGCATCCATATGACAAAGAACCCGAGCTGACATGGCTAGTCGTGAACCCAAAGTGGCACTAACTTACAGGGACAGGCATACATGACCCAACAACGAACGTGTCAGTCATCAGCGAGTGAATCCGGGCTGTAGCAACTGGGCTAGCAGGACTCCGGTAAACCGGGCTGTAGCAGGCTAACAGGACTCCGGTAGACACCGCGTGACATTTCCCCGAAGGGACAGACACAGGAATGAAGAAGGACACATGCCGGCCAGCCTAAGTGTTCTGGAGCAGTAGCAAGCTACCAAGGCTCAGTAGAAGCACTAGGAGACATTTCCCGGTAAGAGAGGCTACCAAGGATAAACAACTAGATAGTCAGATCCCACACATATCAAGCATTTCAAATCATACACACAATATGCTCGATATGTGCAAATACAACATGGCATCACAACATAACTCTATGACTCAAAGTATTTATTCAATAGGCTCCGAGGAGCGAGATATTACAAACATGGGCTCTCGACCCAGCATTCAGAGCATACAAGTCAAAGCACAAACGGAATCTTAACATGTCTGGGTACAGACATCTACAAATGAAAAAGGCTGAGAAGCCTAACTATCTACTAGATCCTGCCGAGGGAACAAAATCGTAGCTGAGGTAACAAGCTAAACGTCGAAGTCCACACGGAACTACTAGCGAGACTGAACTCTCTCTGCAAAAACGTAAAATAGGCAAACGTGAGTACAAATGTACCCAGCAAGACTTACATCAGAACTAACTACATATGCATCATTATCAACAAAGGGGGTGGTGGAGTTTAACTGCAGCAAGCCAGCTTTGACTCGGTGGCTATCCTAAACTACGACTGCAAGTAACTCTTTTGAGGTGGCGTACACGAGTCCACATATTCACCATATCAATACACCACTATGGATCCGCTCCCGTCTCCCTACGAGAACGCCATCCATAGCACTCACGCTTATCTTGCTTATTTTAGAGTATCCACTTTCACTTGTCTATGAACTGTACAGGCAACCCAGAAGTCCTTTACCGCGGACACGGCTATTCAAATAGATCATATTAACCCTGCAGGGGTGTACTTCTTCACACACGCTCTCACCACTTACCGTCGTTTACACGACATGTACTCGGCAACCTTCAAGCGGAAGCCCAGCGAGGGTGTCGGCCATGACCTGACTAACCACACAAGTCTCTCGTCCAGGTTTATCGCCTATTCGGGTTCCATCCGCAAGGAGATCCGGCCGGGGTGTCACTCGCGGCCCCAAACAATGTGAGCAGGGTTCCCAAGCCCACCATCCGGGTGCCACTTGGTACACCGTGCCACTGTGCCTAGTCTGTCCCAAGCCCACCTGTACCGGGTGCCACTTGGTAGACTACTAACACTACCTACAAACACCAGAAACTAGTTGCAACTCCTGGACAGAGATCGAGTTGATTAATAAGTCGAGAGAGTCAATTAAGGATCCCAATGTGTGGTAGTAGCTGTTCATGGATCACAAACACAGAACTCAGTTCCTGAGGACGGCTGCAATGAGACAACCCACCATGTACTCATACATGGCCTCTCACCACTACCTTTACCAAATTGTGTTCACACACTTAGCTCTCAACAGTAGGGCATGTTCACCACATTCCAATTCATCCCCGATGAATCAGACCTGACTCAACTCTAAGCAGTAGCAGGCATGACAAACAAGCATGAATGAGTAGGCACATCAGGGCTCAAACAACTCCTACTCATGCTAGTGGGTTTCATCTATTTACTGTGGCAATGATAGGTCATGCAGAGGATAAAGGGGTTCAGCTACCGCAGCAAGTAACAGATGAATCGTTGTTGTCCTAATGCAGTAAAGAGAGCAGGGCCAGAGAGTGGGATTGTATCGGAATGAACAAGGGGGTTTTGCTTCCCTGGAACTTCTGAAGATAGTATAGTTCTTCATCGGTGTCATCAATCACATCATCGAAACGCGTCTATCGAGAGGGGACAAGCACCGACAAACAAAGAAGAAACACAATCAATGCAATGCAACAATATGATGCATGAATGTGACATGGCAATATGCTGTGGTTTATGCTAATGCAACTAAAACCAGATTAAATGAAGTTGGTTTGAATCCAAGATTCAAATTCAAACTCCACATGTGGTTATTTAAATGTCATTTAATTGAATTGTCCTAAACAGTAGTCATAAGTTGTTCTAACATGCATGAAAAAGGTACAGATGGATAGATTGGATTTTTCTGATAATTTTTCATATAAAATTTATTTCATTTGGAGTTACGGTTGAATTTATATGATTTTTAGAAGTTTATAACATTTTGTCAAATAAATAAACCCTTTAAGATTTATTTAAATTCCAGAAGAATTACTGCGTCAGCATGACATCACTATGACGTCAGCAGGTCAACTGGCTGGTCCAGGTCAAACCTGGCCTATGGGACATATTGGAAAACAACGCAGGACAACCAAGATCGATCTACGGATTACGAGGGCACGCCACAGCTCATGACACCGATCATCACGCCGGATACAATACTGATAAATCTGGCCGGGCCGGACATTACCGACCAGAACTAATCGGACTACGCCGCAACATAGCCTGGCACAGAGGCACCGCACACCCCCTCTACTTCACTGATGAAGTAATGGAACATGAATTCCCAAAAGGGTTTAAACCCGTCAACATTGAGTCATACGATGGAACAACAGACCCCGCGGTGTGGATCGAAGATTTTCTTCTCCACATTCACATGGCCCGCGGTGATGACCTACATGCCATCAAGTATCTCCCACTCAAGCTTAAAGGGCCAGTCAGACACTGGCTGAATAGCCTGCCAGCCAACTCCATTGGCAGTTGGGAAAATCTTGAGAACGCATTCCTCGATAACTTCCAAGGCACCTATGTGCGACCACCGGATGTTGATGACTTAAGTCACATTACCCAAAAGCCCGGAGAGTCAGCCAGAAAATTCTGGACTTGGTTCCTAACCAAAAAGAACCAAATTGTCGACTATCCGAATGCCGAGGCCCTGGCGGCCTTTAAGCATAATATCCGTGATGAGTGGCTTGCCCGACACCTCAGCCAGGAAAAACCAAAGACCATGGCGACACTCACGACACTAACGACCCGCTTTTGCGCAGGTGAGGACAGTTCGCTGGCTCGCAGCAACACCTTGCCTGGAAACCCCGGCACTTCAGATATCTGTGACAGTAACGGAAAGCCACAGCGCAACAGACACAAGCGTCGAAACAATGGCGATAATGCGGAGGATACGGCAGTCAATGCCGGATTCAGCAACTCCAAATCCGGTCAGCGGAAGAAGCCGTTCAAAATAAACAATCCAGGATCATCCAGTCTGGACCGCATCCTCGACCGCTCGTGCCTGATTCACGGCACCCCCGATAAACCAGCCAATCGCACTAATAGAGATTGCTGGGTGTTCAAACAGGCCGGCAAGATAAATGCCGAGAACAAGGACAAGGGGCTGCACAGCGATGATGACGAGGAGCCCCAGCGTCCGAACACTGGAGGACAGAAGAAATCCCCCCCCCCAGGTTAAAACGGTGAACATGATCTATGCCGCTCACATCCCCAAATGGGAGCAAAAGCGTGCACTCAGGGACGTCTATGCGATGGAGCCCGTCGTCCCAAAATTCAACCCATGGTCATCCTGCCCGATCACCTTTGATCGTAGGGACCATCCCACTATCATCCGTCATGGCGGCTCAGTCGCATTGGTCCTTGACCCAATCATCGACGGATTCCACCTCACACGAGTCCTCATGGACGGTGGCAGCAGACTGAACCTGCTTTATTACGACACAGTGCACAAAATGGGCATCGATCTGTCATGGATCAAACCCACCAAAACCACCTTCAAAGGTGTAATTCCAGGGGTAGAGGCCCGCTGCACGGGCTCAATAACACTGGAAGTGTTCTTCGGATCTCCGGATAACTTCCAAAGCGAGGAGTTAATCTTTGATATCGTCCCTTTCTATAGTGGCTATCATGCACTACTTGGGCGAACTGCGTTCGCTCGTTTCAATGTGGTACCGCACTATGCATACCTCAAGCTCAAGATGCCAGGACCTCACGGGGTCATAACAGTCAATCGAAATACAGACCGCTCCCTCCGTACGGAAGAACATACTGCGGCCTTCGCGGCAGAAGTACAAAGCAGCCTCCTCCGACAAACAGCCAATTCGGCAATGACATCCCCGAACACCGTCAAGCGAGTCCGGAGTACCCCGCAACAGGACCGTCAGGCACGCCAGGAGCTCGACTAGCAATCCGGCCTCCACGTCAAGGGAATACTCAGGTGGTCCTCTTCAATGATCATTATACCTGTTCTTACATACCTGCATGTAGCCTGCCCTTGGATAGGACATGTCAAATAGTCCTATTTTTTCTGCTTAATGCATCAATTGTACTCCTATGTTTTGCCGTATTGTCCAAATAAATTGGAAGTGGTACATAGCGTCAGCTTCTTTTTACTATCCTCGTATTTTCTATTGAATATTTATTCAATATTGCATCCGTACATTTTGGTACGGTTAGTTTGCCAGGAGCTTCTTATCGAGCCCCATAAAATGGCAAGAAAAGTCTGAACACTTTCAACAGTGCGGCACCCCAAACTTATAGCATTATATGCATCAGCTCCGAATCATGTCTTTGGTCAATAGTTGGGTTAGCCCGGCTCCCTTGTTTTGGTACCTTACGTTCCATTATATCGGCTAAGGTAGCGCAGGGAGAACTACTGCGATTGTGTCCCGGTTCTTCCGGACAAGCACCTTAGTAGAGAAAGCCGAAAACTGACTGTCATGATGCGGCAAGAGCCGATCGCTGTTCACGAGGTACTAAAATCCCTAAAGATTTTTTCCGCTTAAGGCGAGGAATCGGCCTTGCCCGATTTAGGCGTGTATAACGCCCCAATTCGGCCTTCCGAATACTAGGGGCTTCGCCGAAATTTAAAATTATAGACTTCTATGGCCAAGTGAGATTTATAAAGCCGAATAGTCCGATTGCCTCGTTCGCTGCGCTAAACACCTCCTTAAAGGACCAAAACTTTGGATAAAGAGTGTTTGGGTTTCCACGAACACCCCAGTACTAGTTACAAAGGGGCGGAAGCCGACGACTGGACTACTTTCGGATTTTGATAAACGGTCAAGAGAAGGTAATATTTTAAATCAAACAAAGTGTTACATAGCACAAATAAACCTGTTCTCATATTACACAGACGACATGAGTACATTTACTCGAAAATAATGTTCTTAGGACATTCATTCGCCACAAGCCGAGCGCCTTTCATAACGCCATCATAATACATTTCGGGATAGCGATGCTCCTTGCCCTTCGGGGGTCCATCCTTCACAAGCTTCTCAGCATCCAGTTTGCCCCAATGAATCCTCGCGCGGGCAAGGGCCCGTCGGGCACCCTCAATACATACGGACTTCTTGATAACTTCTAGCCGTGGACAGGCATGCACCATCCGCTTCACCAGGCCAAAGTAACTGCCAAGCAGGGGCTCTCCAGGCCACATCCGGACTATGAGGTCCCTCATGGCCTGTTCGGCCGCATTGTGGAGTTCGACCAGCTGCTTCAGTTGGTCACTCAGAGGCATCGGGTGTTCGGCCCCAGTATATTGGGACCAGAACAGCTTCTCCTTAGAGCTCCCCTCTTCAGCACGATAGAACTCCGTGGCATCTGAAATATTGCGTGGCAGATCTGCGAATGCCCCAGGAGAGCTCCGGATTCGTGTAAGTAAAAGAAATGACTCCTCCACATGCTTGCTTTGCATAAAGAATGCCTTACCCTCCGCTATCTTCTTGGCCACCTGGATTTCCTGGAGGGCCTTTTGGGCTTTGTCCCTGGCGTCGGCCGTGCTCTGGAGGGCCTTCACAAGCTCAGACACTTGCGTCTTGTAGTCATGCTCCGGGGAGTCGAACTTCTTGTTGAGCTCCAGGAGCTCCTGCTGTACCTCTCCCACCCGAGCATCTTGCTTCTCATGCTCAGTGCGCTCCGTATCCGCCTTGGCTTCGGCCGCGGACAGCGCTTCCTTCAGGGCCGCCACTTCGGTCGCGGTCCCTATCAAAAGCCATGATGCTTTTTATTAGCATCACCAACTTTTTATGCTTTATACGATATATGGACGGGGTTTCTCTTACCTTTGTTCGCCTCGAGCTACTTCTTCACGAGGCCGAGCTCTTCTTCGGCCTGCCCCAGTTCGTGCTTGAGTCCGGCAACCTCAGCCATGCGTGCAGCGGCGGTCAGCAGCAGTGCCTGTTTGATTCATACAGACGAAAACTATTAGCTTCCTACGGTTTTTTAGTTGACCCTCCATTTGGCTTTTCTTTCCGAACACCAACCAGAGTATCAAGGGCTACTATCTATCGGGTGATATTTCCTCACAGTTTCTTTACCTCAAAGCCTGTTAGCAGGCTCGTGCAGGCTTCGGTCAATCCGCTCTTTACCGAACCTTCTCAATCAACGTACCCATAAGTGTACAGTGTTCATCCGCGATGGAAGCGCCTCGAAGCACTTCCAACAAATTGTCCGATGCCTCCGGCTGGGCGGAGGTCATTGGCATGGCCGGCTCGCCCTCCTTTGCGAGGGACTGCTTACTGGAATCCGGAACCTTTGTAGGATCCTGTCACACCCTAGCTAGTCACGCATCAGAGTGTGTGCATCATGTTTAAAATTCCATTTAATTTTGAAATGGGGATTTGTGAAACCCTCAGAATCATTTTGAAAATGACCCAAATAAAAATTTCTCCAAAAGGGTCCAAGAAAATGCTCATGTTGCTCTCTGAAAATATTGGACAGAGATAAAAATCAAACCAATATTTTTAAGAGCTCATAGGTATTTATTTTGGGCATTTGGAATTAATGCATAAATATTTGCATTGGAAATATATTAGTTATATATATTAATATATGTCCAAAAATTATGCCACCTGTTGGGGAGCTCTGGAATAATATATCTAGCTCCTGCAAAAATTGGCATAAGGTAATAAAATGATTTAATATTTTATTTAAATCAAAACAAATGTCAGAAATTAGAAAACAAAAATAAATAAAAGGGAGAAGCTTACCTGGGGCTCCTCCCTGTGCAGCCCAGCCAGCTGGCCGGCCCAGCCAGCAGGCGGCCCAGCCCGTCTCCCTCCTCTGTCGTCTTCGTCCTCGACAGAGGGAGGGGAGCATGCCCGGCGCGCACGCGCGCCACCGCGCCACGCCACCAGCTCGCCTGCCTGCCTGCCCCTCCCCTCCTCGTCTGGATGGTCTGGAACGACGCCACGCCCTCCCCTGCTCTCTCTCACTCTCCCCCGGTTCTTCCTCTCCTCTCCCTCGCTCTCTCCCTCCCGTGTCCGAACGCACCCCTCGCCGCCGTTCGCCATAGCAGCCGCCACCGGCCTCCCCTCGCCTCCCCGACACGCTCCCCAGCTCCGCCACGACACCCTCTTCCTCCCCACCAAGCCAAGCCCCTCGGGAAGCTCTGCATCGCCTCCACGCCATCGTCTTCGTCCTCGACCGCCGCCGATGGTCGTCGTCGATTCGCCGCCGTTCGTGCTTCCCCGAGCTCGCTGACCCTCCCTGCATGATCCCCGTGAGCCCCTGCTTCGTTTCCCCCTAACCCCATGTTCGATTTCGAGCTCTAGCCGCCCCTCTACCGGAGCCGAGACGCTCCACCGCACGGGCTTGTCGCCGGCGAAGCCCCGGTGACCATTTGGTCACGGGCGTGCACCCGTTGTGCTTGCCGCGACCCGTAGAGCCCCTCCAGCGCCTCAGCTCCCTCGCTTGCGAGCAGCAGCGCCGATCCCGACCGCACCCGAACTCCGACCGCCGCTCACGAGCTCGCCGTCGTCGGTACCGGCCACCTCAGGCACGGCCACCACCACTGTTCGACGCGCGGGAGCAAGGGCTCTCCAACGAGCCCAAGCACGGCCTCGCCTGTGCCCTGTAGCGCGTTTCCGTATCGCGCCGCCGTCTCGGGCCTCGCCGGCGTCATGTCGCCGGTGGGTTTGACCCACCTTGACCACGGCAGGACCCCCCCTGTGTCCATGACAGGTGGGCCCAGCCCTGTTAGCTAATTAGGATTAGCACTAACCGAATTAGTTAAACTAACTACCCCCCTGCTGACGCTGACATGTGGGCCCTAGTGCCCTAATCTTTAATTAAACTAAACTAACCACCCTGTTTAACCCCCCTGTCACTGACGTGTGGGCCCCACACGTCAGGTTTGACCCCAGCCAGCCGCAGTTGACCACTGACGTCATGCTGACGTCATGCTGGCGCAATATATATATTTCTGGATTTAATTAAATCAGGAAATTCCAGAATATTATTTAAACTTCAAAAATTCATAACTTTTATTCTGTAACTCCAAATCAGACAAATTATATATGTAAAATGATCAGAAAAATCCAATCTATCCATCTGTACTATTTTCATGCATGATCAAACAAGTTAAATTGATGTTTAAAGCAGAACAAGGAAAAGCACTTTAAAAGGCCATGTTTGAGTTTGAAATTTGAATCTTTGATTCAAATTGGTTCAAACCCTTCTGGTTTTAGTTGCATTAGCCCAACACACTCATATTGCCATGTTTCATGCATGCATCATATTGTTGCACATTGTTTGGTGATGGTTGTGTATCGGTGTCCTTTGCGACAGGTTCTGCCTCCGAGGAGTACCGTGATTACCCTAACGAAGAACCGTATCAGTGCATCGAACCATCAGGCAAGCAACCAACCATTTGATCATATCGATACAATCCCATGTTCTCGCTCCTGCTCTCTTTTACTGCATTAAGACAACGCGTTTCAAACTGCTGTGTGCTACGGTAGTTGAACCCATTTCCTCTGCATGACCTGTCATTGCCACAGTAACTAGATGAAACCCACTAGCATGTGTAGGAGTTGATTGAGCCATATGTATGTGTTGTTCCTACCTTGCTATGCCTGCTATGCTTAGAGTCGTGTCAGGTCTGGTTCATCTGGGTGGTGGGCTAGAGTGAAATGATTATGTCGGTAATGAGAGTGGTGTGGTGAACACGATTTGGTAAAGGTATCGATGAGAGGCCATGTAGGAGTACATGGTGGGTTGTTTCATTGAAGCCGACCTTAAGCACTGAGATCTGTATGTGTGATTTAAGATACAGCTACTACCATGCATTGGGCCCTGAAATATGACCCCGCTTGACTTCTTATTCACCCTAGCTCTCTGTCCAGGAGTTGCAAGTAGTTTCTGGTGTTTGTAGCCTACTGGAGGCCGTGGACAGCGCTGACCGTAGGGGTGGGCTGTGATGCGGTAGGTACGTGGCCGGGTGTACCGAATACCCGTTAGGTATCTCGGGAACCCTGTTCACATCGTTCGGGGCCGTATGGGAAACCTCGGCCGGACTCCCTGCGGATGGAACCTGGATAGGCGATAAACCTGGACTAGAGGCTTAGGTGTTTAGGTAGGTCGTGGTCTACACCCACGTCGGCTTTCGCTTGAAGTCTGCCGAGCACATGTCGTGTGCAGACGCTAAGTGGTGGAAACATGTATGAAGAAGTACACCCCTGCAGGGTTAACATGATCTATTCGAATAGCCGCGTCCGCGGTAAAGGACTACTTGATTGCCTATACAGTTCATAGACAAGTAAATGGAAACTACTAAAAGCCTCAAGATAGGTGTGAGTGCCGAGGATGGCTCTTCCGTAGGAAGACGGAGGCGGATCCTCGGTAGTGTATTGAAGTGGTGAGTAGTGGACTCGTGTGCGCAAAACCATTTCAAGTTGGAGTATCGTAGGATAGTCTAGCCAAAAGTCAAAGCTGGCTTGCTGCAATAACTCCACCAACCCTTCTTGAGAATATGCATGTATGTAGGATCTGATGTAAGTCTTGCTGAGTACCTTTGTACTCATGTTGCTATAATTTACATTTTTACAGAAGACGCTGCAACCCCTTCTGATGGGTTCTATGTAGACATTGACATCAACGAGTAGGCTAAAGGCCCAGGTGGTGACCCTGAGTTTGTGAAGGACCACGTAGTATAGCTAGGCTTTCCAAGCCTCTTTTATTTTACTAGTTGTCTGTACTCAGACAAGTTACTTCCGCTGCTGGTTTGTATGACTGTATGACTTGAATGTTGGGTCCTGAGACCCGTTCCTTTGTGTATGTTATGTATGGCTCCCTGAGCCTTAAATAAAGTACTTGTGTCGTAGAGTCATGTTGTGATGCTTCGTTGTATTTGCACATATCGAGCATATTGTGTGTATGATTGAAATGCTTGGTATGTGTGGGATCTGACTATCTAGTTGTTTATCCTTAGTAACCTCTCTTACTGGGAAATGTCTCCTAGTGTTACCGCTGAGCCATGGTAGCTTGCTACTCCTCTGGAACACTTAGGCTGGCCGGCATGTGTCCTTCTTCGTTCCTGTGTCTGTCCCTTCGGGGAAATGTCACGCATTGAGTACCGGAGTCCTGTTAGCCCGCTACAGCCCGGTTTACCGGAGTCCTGCTAGCCCAGTGCTACAGCCCGGACCCACTTGCTGATGACCGACACGTTCGAAGCTGGGTCATGGATGCCTGTCCCTGTAAGTCTGTGCCACTTTGGGTTTACGACAAGTCATGTCAGCCCGGGCTCCTTATCATATGGATGCTAGCGAAACTATCATATACGTGAGCCAAAAGGTGCAAACGGTCCCGGGCAAAGGTAGGGCGACACCCGTGGGGATACCGTGCGTGAGGCCGCAAAGTGATATGAGGTGTTACCGGCTAGATCGATGTGACATCGAGTCGGGGTCCTGACAGCGTTGGCATCAGAGCCGGACTGCCTGTAGGTTCTCCAAGCCAAACTGGTCGATGTTGAGTCTAGAAATTCTTTAGTTATATGTAGGGGAATTGTTTGTGGGTTGGAACGTAAGGCTCTTTTTACTCCTTTATCTAATGTCATTCTGATCTGAGTCAGTCTATTCTTCCACCGGGGGTTATGGAATTAGGATCTGTTCTCTCTATCAGGATCACGTGTTACTAATCAGTAGTACCTTATAGGTTTGACGGATACAAGCCTAGTTCAGTTCTTCTACCACGTTATGTTGTCAGGATGGTCCCAGAACTTTGATATGATGATGTTGAGTGTGTATGTAATCCTTTGTCAAATGTGTCAAAATCCTTCTTGAGCATTTACAGCTGTTATGCTGCCGAAATTTTGCTAGAAATTCTAATGCCTTTGCATTATGATTGTGCTTTCAGATGGCCACTCGCGACCTCAATCAAGTGGTTCGCCTGACTCGATGCCTAGATGTACCCGGCCATACTGCCATGTTGGTCAGGGTAATGACTGAGGCTGGATACCGCTGGTATCCTTAGTACACGGTCGAAGAGCAATTTCGGGACTTCAATCAAAGCCAGTATCTCTGCACTGTCAGGATATTTCCATCTTATCCTAGATCCACCGAGCCCCTTCACTGCTCCTATGGACTCGGGGTTACTATTGAGATGGCTGTGCAGGACGCCGCCTACTCTATGATGACCATCATGCGAGTCAGATCTGGTTTATTTCGGGACTCTGATTTCCGGTATATGCCAGGATCACTTCCGGGAGCACAAGGGTATCTCCAGGCTATCTATGCTGACCCCACCCAGGAGGATTCACGGACTCGCACCACTGCTGAGATGCTCGAGGATAAGGACCGTGAAAATCGAGCCTTGAGGTTAGAGCTCTTCAATACCCGTGCTGACCACTGGGCCACATTGACTCGGTTTACACCGGCGGTGCAAGCTGGATATTCGGATATGCGCGATCTCTATCCTGTGAGATCTGCTCTGCCAGACGTGATGGGTTGGCGTGATGTAGGAGGCATCACCCCACCTCGCGGTCCCCGCAGGCCACCGTCTGTTGGTCCAAGACCTCATCCTAGCCCCTATGGTCCACAAGCTCCGCGAGATCATCTGTTTCCGGATGATCATGTTGAGCTTCCAGGGTATGGAGGTGACTTCTACGAGGACTACTACGGATCGGTCTGAGTTAGTGGTAGTATCACTAGTTCGCACTAGCTGTGTCGTCTATCGTCCCGCGTGACTCATGGGATATGACCTAGTTTGTACTCTTTCCGGAGGTGTAGAAAAATAATGTATAGGAGCTTGGGATGCCTCCGATGAGATGTAATCCGCTTTTCACCGTAATAGTACTTTGTTTGGTCTTGTACTAAACCCTGTATGGTGTGTATGATGATGGAATAAAAGAAGCAGTTTCTGTATCTACCATGTCATACGGATGATCATCTTGCATTCCGAGTTATTCCTTACATTTTGTATCCTATGTCGGAATTTTATCATCCTGACTAAATCGTTGTCTTGTTTACCTAGGATGGTCAACACGCGCACTAACCCTGCTCCTCAAGAGCAGGCCGAAGGCAGTGAAGTCAGGGATGCAAATCTGCCTCATCCTCCTTCCCTAGCCGAGGTTATGATGGAAGCTGAGAGAAACAAGCGGGAGACCAACCGTTTGTTGGAGCGTATTGAACAGAACACGGCACACCATCAGAGGACTAATGTGGTGTCACTCAGTGATTTTATCAAATTACATCCACCCACGTTCCACCACTCCGTCGAGCCTCTCGACGCGGATGACTGGCTTCGCAGTATCTCCCACAAACTGCGTTCCGCGCTGGTAGCGGAGGCTGACAAGGTCACCTTTGCTGCATATCATCTTGAAGGCCCCGCCAGTCTATGGTGGGAAAATTATGGAGCTATGCGCCCAGCGGGCCATGTCACTACTTGGGCTGAGTTCAGCGAGGCTTTCCGTGAGCATCATATTCCGGAGGGTCTCATGGACCGCAAACGTGAAGAATTTTGCAGTTTCACCCAAGGCCGACTTTCTGTGGATGTTTACAGCAGGGAGTTTGGTAATCTCGCACGATATGCAACCGAGGAAGTTTCTACTGACGCCAAGAAGCAAGCAAGGTTCCGTAAGGGCCTTAGTCCTGAGCTTCGCCACGACCTCCGTCTGCATGAGTGCACATATTTTCAGAAACTTGTTAAAAAAGCCATCAGTGCTGAAACTGGTCAGACTGACTATGACGCAACACGCAAGCATGGCCGTGACATGGGTTCCTCATCCGGTGCTGGTCCTCAGAAGCGCCGCGTGTGGGTGCCCAACACCGCCCTGCCACCCAGGTTCACACTGAGGCCATCTTTCCAGGCGCCTCGCCCTGTTCAACAGTCTGCACCGGCCAAGCCCTATGGGGGTCCAACCAACAATGCTCCTCCACGTACCAGTTCCGTAACTTGTTTCAAGTGTGGGGAATCTGGCCACTATATGCGTGAGTGTCCCCAGACCAACCCCAACCAATCTGCTAAAGCCGTTGGCCGTGGGAAGCCGACAGGGAAAGTGTTCCACGCCAAGCCGGCCACCGCCTCACGTGGCCATGTCAACTGTATCTCTGCCGAAGAAGCTCAAGAGGATCCCAACGTCGTTCTCGGTACGATTCTTGTTAACTGCCACCCGGCATCTGTTCTTTTCGATACAGGAGCCTCTCATTCATTTATTGTCAGGACCCCGACTCGATGTCACATCGATCTAGCCGGTAACACCTCATATCACTTTGCGGCCTCACGCACGGTATCCCCACGGGTGTCGCCTTACCTTTGCCCGGGACCGTTTGCGCCTTTTGGCTCACGTATATGATAGTGTCGCTAGCATCCATATGATAAAGAGCCCGGGCTGACATGACTAGTCGTAAACCCAAAGTGGCACAGACTTACAGGGACAGGCATCCATGACCCAGCTTCGAACGTGTCGGTCATCAGCAAGTGGGTCCGGGCTGTAGCACTGGGCTAGCAGGACTCCGGTAAACCGGGCTGTAGCGGGCTAACAGGACTCCGGTACTCAAAGCGTGACATTTCCCCGAAGGGACAGACACAGGAACGAAGAAGGACACATGCCGGCCAGCCTAAGTGTTCTAGAGCAGTAGTAAGCTACCATGGCTCAGCGGTAACACTAGGAGACATTTCCCGGTAAGAGAGGCTACTAAAGATAAACAACTAGATAGTCAGATCCCACACATACCAAGCATTTCAATCATACACACAATATGCTCGATATGTGCAAATACAACGAAACATCACAACATGACTCTACAACACAAGTACTTTATTTAAGGCTCAGGGAGCCATACATAACATACACAAAGGTACGGGTCTCACGACCCAACATACAAATCATACAGTCATACAAACCAGCAGCGGAGGTAACTTGTCTAAGTACAGACAACTAGTAAAATAAAGGAGGCTTGGAAAGCCTAGCTATACTACGTGGTCCTTCACAAGGTCAGGGTCACCACCTGGGTCTTTAGCCTACTTGTTGATGTCAACGTCTACATAGAACCCATCAGAAGGGGTTGCAGCGTCTTCTGTAAAAATGTAGATTATAGCAACATGAGTACAAAGGTACTCAGCAAGACTTACATCAGATCCTACATACATGCTTAGTATCAAGAAGGGTTGGTGGAGTTATTGCAGCAAGCCAGCTTTGACTCTTGGCTAGACTATCCTACGATACTCCAACTTGAAATGGTTTTGCGCACACGAGTCCACTACTCACCACTTCAATACACCACCGAGGATCCACCTCCGTCTTCCTACGGAAGAGCCATCCTCGGCACTCACTCTTATCTTGAGGCTTTTAGTAGTTTCCTTTTACTTGTCTATAAACTTTATAGGCAACCAAGTAGTCCTTTACCGCGGACGCGGCTATTCGAATAGATCATGTTAACCCTGCAGGGGTGTACTCCTTCATACACGCTCCCACCACTTACCGTCGTTTACACGACATGTACTCGGCAACCTTCAAGCGGAAGCCCAACGTGGGTGTCGGCCACGACCTACCTAATCACCTAAGCCTCTAGTCCGGGTTTATCGCCTATCCAGGTTCCATCCGCAGGGAGTCCGGCCGAGGTTTCCCATACGGCCCCGAACGATGTGAACAGGGTTCCCGAGATACCTAACGGGTATTCGGTACACCGTGCCACGTACCTACCGCATCACAGCCCACCCCTACGGTCAGCGCTGTCCACGGCCTCCAGTAGGCTACAAACACCAGAAACTACTTGCAACTCCTGGACGGAGAACTAGGGTGAATAAGAAGCCGAGAGGGTCCATTGGTTTCGGGCCCAATGCATGGTAGTAGCTGATTCTTAAATCACACATACAGATCTCAGTGCTTAAGGTCGGCTTCAATGAAACAACCCACCATGTACTCCTACATGGCCTCTCATCGATACCTTTACCAAATCGTGTTCACCACACCACTCTCATTACTGACATAACATTTCACTCTAGCCCATCACCCAGATGAACCAGACCTGACACGACTCTAAGCATAGCAGGCATAGCAAGGTAGGAACAACACATACATATGGCTCAATCAACTCCTACACATGCTAGTGGGTTTCATCTAGTTACTGTGGCAATGACAGGTCATGCAGAGGAAATGGGTTCAACTACCGTAGCACACAGCAGTTTGAATCGCGTTGTCTTAATGCAGTAAAAGAGAGCAGGAGCGAGAACATGGGATTGTATCGATATGATCAAATGGTTGGTTGCTTGCCTGATGGTTCGATGCACTGATACGGTTCTTCGTTAGGGTAATCACGGTACTCCTCGGAGGCAGAACCTGTCGCAAAGGACACCGATACACAACCATCACCAAACAATGTGCAACAATATGATGCATGCATGAAACATGGCAATATGAGTGTGTTGGGCTAATGCAACTAAAACCAGAAGGGTTTGAACAAATTTGAATCAAGATTCAAATTTCAAACTCAAACATGGCCTTTTAAAGTGCTTTTCCTTGTTCTGCTTAAAACATCAATTTAACTTGTTTGATCATGCATGAAAATAGTACAGATGGATAGATTGGATTTTTCTGATCATTTTTCATATATAATTTGTCCAATTTGGAGTTACAGAATAAAAGTTATGAATTTTTGAAGTTTAAATAATATTCTGGAATTTCCTGATTTAATTTAAATCCAGAAATATAATTATTGCGCCAGCATGACGTCAGCATGACGTCAGTGGTCAACTGCGGCTGTCTGGGGTCAAACCTGACGTGTGGGGCCCACACGTCAGTGACAGGGGGGTTAAACAGGGTTAAATTAATCCTAATTACTAATTAGTGGCGCTGGGGCCCACTAGTCAGTGTCAGGGGGTTAACTAACAGTGGTTAGCGCTAATCCTAATTAGCTACAGGGCTGGGCCCACCTGTCAGGGACTCAGGGGGGTTCCTGCCGTGGTCAAAGTGGGTCAAACCCACCGGCGACGTGACGCCGGCGAGGCCCGAGACGGCGGCGCGATGCGGGATCGCGCTACAGGGCACGGGCGAGGCCGTTCTTGGGCTCGTTGGAGAGCTCTTGCTCCCGCGCGTCGAACGGTGGTGGTGGCCGTGCCTGAGGTGGCCGGAGTCGACGGCGGCGAGCTCGGCTGCGGCCGCCGGAGTTCGGTCGTGCACGGAAACGGGGTTGGAGCTCGAAGGCGAGCGAAGCGAGGCGCTAGGGATGCTCTATGGAGCCTTACGAACTCGTTGGACTCGCCGGGGTGACCAAATGGTCACCGGAGCTGCGTCGACGGCGAGCTCGGCGACGGCGGAGGTTCGGCCGTGGTGGGGAGGAGGCTACGGTGAGGGAACGAGGGGGAGAAGAGGGGGAAACGGTGGCGTAGCTCACCGCGGTTGCAGTGGGCGTCGAAGCGGGCTCGGGGACGCGCTGGAGACGGCGAATCGACGGCGACGGTGGTCGGAGCCCGAGGAGGGGAATGGCGACGTGGCGGCGATGCAGGGCTTCCGGAGGCCCGTGGAGCGGTGGGGAGGAAGAGGAGGTCGAGGCGGAGCTTCTGAGCTAGTCGGGGGAGCGAGGGGTGGCCGGAGACGGCTGCTAAGGCGAACGGCGGCGACGGTGGTGTTCGGCCGTGAGAGAGAGAGCGAGGGAGAGGAGGGAAGAGCCGAGGGCGAGTGAGAGAGAGCAGGGGGGAAGGCGTGGCGTCGTCCAGGGCATCGAGGTGAGGAGGGGAGGGCAGGCAGGCAGGGAGAGAGGTGGCGTGGCGCGGTGGCGCGCGCGCGCGCGCCGGCCACACTCCCCTCCCTCTGTCGGGACGAAGACGACAGAGGAGGGAGGCGGGCTGGGCCGCCTGCTGGCTGGGCCGGCCAGCTGGATGGGCTGCACAGTGGAGGAGCCCAGGTAAGCTTCTCCCTTTTATTTTTTTCTGTTTTCTAATTTCTGACATTTGTTTTGATTTAAATAATATATTAAATCATTTATTTAACTTATGCCAAATTTTTCAGGGGCTAGATATATTATTCCAGAGCTCCTTTATAATTGGCATAATATTTGGACATATATTAATATATATAGAAATATATTTCCAAAGCAAATATTTATGCATTAATTCCAAATGCCCAAAATAAATGTCCATGAGCCACTAAAAATATTGGTTTGATTTTTATCTCTGTCCAATATTTTCAGAGATCAACATGAGCATTTTCTTGGACCCTTTTGGAGAAATTTTTATTTGGGTCATTTTCAAAATGATTCTGAGGGTTTCACAGATCCCCATTTCAAGTTTCTGATGAAAGAGTAAACATGATGCAACACTCTAATGCATGACTAGCTAGGGTGTGACAACTCACCCCCACTCAAAAGAATCTCGTCCCGAGATTTGGGTTCCTCCGGGAAGAAGGCGGGGTACTCAAGTCGAAGACGATCCTCCCTTTCCCAGGTTGCTTCATCCTCAGAATGGTGCGACCATTGTACTTTGAGGAACTTGATGTTCTGACGTCGGGTGATACGTTCGGCCTGATCGAGGATACGAACGGGGTACTCTCGATATGTAAGATTATCTTGGAGATCAAGCGTTTCGTGGTCCACTTCACGGATAGGATCCGAGAAGCAACGCCTGAGTTGAGAAACGTGGAAGACATCGTGGACTCTGGAGAGATGCGGAGGTAGTTCCAGCTGGTAGGCAACTTCCCCTCGTTTGGCAAGAATGCGAAAAGGTCCAATGTAACGAGGAGCCAATTTGCCTTTGATACCGAAACGATGGGTTCCCTTCAGAGGGGTGACCCGAAGATAAGCCTTCTCGTCAACCTCGAAAGTCATAGCCTTATGTTTTCGGTCATATTGACTCTTTTGACGAGATTGGGCTGTTTTCAACTTTTCACGAACGATGCGAACTTGTTCTTCTGCTTCCTGAATCATATCCGGGCCAAAGAATTGTCTTTCCCCGGTCTCTGACCAGTTAAGGGGTGTTCGACACCGTCGTCCATAGAGAACTTCAAAAGGGGCTTTACCCAAGCTAGATTGATAGCTGTTGTTGTAAGCGAATTCGGCAAATGGAAGGCACTTCTCCCAGTCCATTCCGAATGAGATAACAGAGGCTCGAAGCATGTCTTCTAGAATTTGGTTGACGCGTTCCACTTGACCACTCGACTGAGGGTGGAAGGCGGTGCTAAAGGAGAGACGAGTTCCCATAGCATTTTGGAAACTTTCCCAAAATCGAGAGGTGAAAAGACTTCCTCGATCCGAGTTAATTTCCAAAGGAACACCATGAAGGGACACTATTCGGGAGATGTATAAGTCTGCCAGCTGACTAGCGGTTATACTCTCTCGAACAGGTAGGAAATGGGCTACTTTGGAAAGACGATCGACCACGACGAAAATAGCATTATTCCCTCTCTTGGTCCTGGGAAAACCGGTAATGAAATCCATACCAATTTTATCCCATTTCCATTCAGGAATAGCTAAGGGTTGAAGGGTGCCAGCAGGCCGTTGGTGCTCTGCTTTTACACGACGACAGACGTCGCAATTTGCAATATACTGAGCAATTTCTCTCTTCATCCTAGTCCACCAGAACCTCTGGCGTAGGTCCTGATACATCTTAGTGCTACCGGGATGAATGGTGAGAGGAGATTCATGAGCTTCCTTAAGGATCAAACGCCTCAGGTTTCGCACTTTGGGAACCACTAGTCGATTCCCGAAGTATACGACCCCTTGATCATTAATGGAGAAGCAATTCGCAATTCCTTTCCGAAGGTTTCTCTTGATGCGGGAGATTCCCGGATCTACCTTCTGTGCCTTGATAATCTGATCCGTAAGGGTAGGTTTTGCCACCAAGGTGGAAAGAAAACCTTGAGGAACAATGTGAAGGTTAAGCTTCCGAAATTCCTCATGGAGAAGCGGTTGACTTTGTTGTAACATCAGGTTGTTACAATAAGATTTACGACTTAGCGCATCAGCCATGACGTTGGCTTTCCCTGGGGTGTAGGTTATTCCTAAATCGAAATCTGTGATCAATTCAACCCAACGTCTTTGCCTGAGGTTCAGATCCGGTTGGGTGAAGATGTACTTCAAACTTTGGTGATCAGTGAATATTTCGCAACGATTACCGAGGAGGTAATGTCGCCAGGTTTTAAGTGCATAGACTACAGCTGCAAGCTCTAGATCATGAGTAGGATAATTCTCCTCATGTGGGTGCAATTGCCGTGAAGCGTAGGCAATTACGTGTCGATCTTGCATGAGAATGCAACCTAGTCCTTGTCGCGAGGCGTCGCAGTAGATAACAAAATCCTTGGAGAAGTCTGGCGGTACCAGTACGGGAGCAGAAGTCAGGCGTCTTTTCAGTTCCTGAAAGCTGTGCTCACATTGTGGAGTCCACTCGAACTTCTTATCTTTCTTGAGGAGTTCGGTTAGAGGTTTGGCAACCTTGGAGAAGTTCTCGACAAAGCGACGACAATAGCTCGCTAAGCCTAGAAAACTCCGAACTTGCTTGACCGATTCAGGTGGAGTCCAGTTAAGGACGGCTTGAACTCGCTCAGGGTTAACAGCAATACCTTTACCAGATATTACATGACCCAGATAGGTCACTTCTGGCAACCAGAATTCACATTTAGAAAATTTGGCATAAAGGCGATGCTCTCGAAGTTTCTGCAACACTAGCCTTAGATGTTCGGCATGTTCTTCCTCGTTCTTGGAGTAGATGAGTATATCATCGAGGTAAACTACAACGAATTTATCCAAATACTCCATGAAGATTGAGTTCATTAACCGAGAAAAGGTGGCTGGAGCGTTGGTTAAACCGAAGGACATGACGGTGTACTCGTATTGGCCATAACGAGTAACAAAGGCCGTTTTAGGAATGTCTCCGTTTCTGATTTTGATTTGATGGTAGCCCAACCTCAAATCCATTTTGGAGAAGACTGAAGATCCAGCGAGCTGATCATACAGGTCGTTGATCCTGGGAAGCGGATATTTGTTCTTGATTGTGACCAAATTGACAGGTCGGTAATCTACAACCATCCGGTCCGTACCATCCTTCTTCTTGACGAATAGGACGGGGCAAGCCCACGGAGATGAACTAGGTCGGATGAAACCCCTTTTTCAAGGACTCATCGAGTTGTTTCTTAAGCTCGGCTAGTTCTAGGGGTGCCATCTTATAGGGTCTTCTAGCAATCGGAACGGTTCCTGGAATGAGGTCTATTACGAACTCAACATCCCTGTCAGGTGGAACACCTGGCAATTCTTCTGGGAAGACATCCGGGAAGTCACGGACTACCGGAACGTCCTCAAGGTCTGGCAAAGGGCTGGCGTTAAGAGAATATAATTGTCGCTTAGCTATTCGGGTCAAGACATTGACTATCTTCCCCGAAGGATGGGTGAGTTGAACAGTCCTAGAGAAGCAATCAATTTTGGCTTGATGAGCTGACATCCAGTCCATACCCAGAATGATATTGATATCTGAAAATTTAAGGGCTATCAAAGAGGCAAGGAAAACAAGTCTGTCGACTTGGATTTCATTTCCATGGCTTACTCTAGAAGTTTGCCATTTGGATCCCGGAGTTTGAATTACCATAGAGGTTGGCATATCACCGAATGCGACGTTATGCAAGCGAGCATAGTTTTCAGATATAAAAGAATGAGAGGCTCCTGTATCGAAAAGAACAGATGCCGGGTGGCAATTAACAAGAAGCGTACCGAGAACGACGTTGGGATCCTCTTGAGCTTCTTCGGCAGAGATACAGTTGACATGGCCACGTGTAGCGGTGACCGGCTTGGCGTGGAATACTTTTCCTGTCGGCTTGCCACGGCCAACAGCTTTAGCAGACTGGTTGGGGTTGGTCTGGGGACACTCACGCATATAGTGGCCAGATTCCCCACACTTGAAACAAGTCACGGAACTGGTACGTGGAGGAGCATTGTTAGTTGGACCCCCATAGGGCTTGGCCGGTGCAGACTGCTGAACGGGGCGAGGCGCCTGGAAGGATGGCCTCGGTGTGAACCTGGGTGGCAGGGCGGTGTTGGGTACCCACACGCGGCGCTTCTGAGGACCAGCACCGGATGAGGAACCCATATCACGGCCATGCTTGCGTGTTGCGTCATAGTCAGTCTGACCAGTTTCAGCACTGATGGCTTTGTTGACAAGTTTCTGGAAGGATGTGCACTCATGCAGACGGAGGTCACGGCGAAGCTCAGGACTAAGGCCCTTACGGAACCTTGCTTGCTTCTTGGCGTCAGTAGAAACTTCCTCGGTTGCATATCGTGCGAGATTACCAAACTCCCTGCTGTAAACATCCACAGAAAGTCGGCCTTGGGTGAAACTGCAAAATTCTTCACGTTTGCGGTCCATGAGACCCTCCGGAATATGATGCTCACGGAAAGCCTCGCTGAACTCAGCCCAAGTAGTGACATGGCCCGCTGGGCGCATAGCTCCATAATTTTCCCACCATAGACTGGCGGGGCCTTCAAGATGATATGCAGCAAAGGTGACCTTGTCAGCCTCCGCTACCAGCGCGGAACGCAGTTTATGAGAGATACTGCGAAGCCAGTCATCAGCGTCGAGAGGCTCGACGGAGTGGTGGAACGTGGGTGGATGTAATTTGATAAAATCACTGAGTGACACCACGTTAGTCCTCTGATGGTGTGCCGTGTTCTGTTCAATACGCTCCAACAAACGGTTGGTCTCCCGCTTGTTTCTCTCAGCTTCCATCATAACCTCGGCTAGTGAAGGAGGATGAGGCAGATTTTCATTCCTGCCTTCACTGCCTTCGGCCTGCTCTTGAGAAGCAGGGTTAGCGCGCGTGTTGACCATCCTAGGTAACAAGACAATGATTTAGTCAGAATGATAAAATTCCGACATAGGATACAGAATGTAAGGAATAACTCGAAATGCAAGATGATCATCCGTATGACATGGTAAAAACAGAAACTGCTTCTTTTATTCCATCGTCATACACACCATACAGGGTTTAGTACAAGACCAAACAAAGTACTATTACGGTGAGAAAAGGATTACATCTCATCGGAGGCATTCCAAGCTCCTATACATTATTTTTCTACACCTCCGGAAAGAGTACAAACTAGGTCATATCCCACGAGTCACGCGGGACGATAGACGACACAGCTAGTGCGAACTAGTGATACTACCACTAACTCAGACCGATCCGTAGTAGTCCTCGTAAAAGTCACCTCCATAGCCTGGAAGCTCAACATGATCATCCGGAAACAGACGATCTCGCGGAGCTTGTGGACCATAGGGGCTAGGATGAGGCCTTGGACCAACAGACGGTGGCCTGCGGGGACCGCGAGGTGGGGTGATGCCTCCTACATCACGCCAAACCATCACGTCTGGCAGAGCAGATCTCACAGGATAGAGATCGCGCATATCTGAAATCCAGCTTGCACCGCCGGTGCGAACCGAGTCAAAGTGGCCCAGTGGTCAGCACGGGTATTGAAGAGCTCTAACCTCAAGGCCCGATTTTCACGGTCCTTATCCTCGAGCATCTCAGCAGTGGTGCGAGTCCGTGAATCCTCCTGAGTGGGGTCAGCATAAATAGCCTGGAGATACCCTTGTGCTCCCGGAAGTGATCCTGGCATATACCGGAAATCAGAGTCCCGAAATATACCAGATCTGACTCGCATAATGGTCATCATAGAGTAGGCGGCGTCCTGCACAGCCATCTCAATAGTAACCCCGAGTCCATAAGAGCAGTGAAGAGGCTCGGTGGATCCAGGATAAGATGGAAATATCCTGACAGTGCAGAGATACTGGCTTTGATTAAAGTCTCGGAATTGCTCTTCGACCGTGTACTCAGGATACCAGCGGTATCCAGCCTCAGTCATTACCCTGACCAACTTGGCAGTATGGCCGGGTACATCTAGGCATCGAGTCAGGCGAACCACTTGATTGAGGTCGCGAGTGGCCATCTGAAAGCACAATCATAATGCAAAGGCATTAGAATTTCTAGCAAAATTTCGGCAGCATAACAGCTGTAAATGCTCAAGAAGGATTTTGAGACATTTGACAAAGGATTTCGTACACCCTCAACATCATCATATCAAAGTTCTGAATCCATTCTAACAACATAATGTGGTAGTAGAACTGAACTAGGCTTGTATCCATCAAACTTATAAGGTACTACTGATTAGTAACACGTGATCCTGATAGAGAGAATAGATCCTAATTCCTTAACCCCCGGTGGAAGAATGGACTGACTCAGATCAGAATGTCATAAGATAAAGGAGTAAAAAGAGCCTTACGTTCCAACCCACAAACAATTCCCCTACATATAACTAAAGAATTTCTAGACTCAACATCGACCAGTTTGGCTTGGAGAACCTACAGGCAGTCCGGCTCTGATGCCAACGCTGTCAGGACCCCGACTCGATGTCACATCGATCTAGCCGGTAACACCTCATATCACTTTGCGGCCTCACGCACGGTATCCCCACGGGTGTCGCCTTACCTTTGCCCGGGACCGTTTGCGCCTTTTGGCTCACGTATATGATAGTGTCGCTAGCATCCATATGATAAAGAGCCCGGGCTGACATGACTAGTCGTAAACCCAAAGTGGCACAGACTTACAGGGACAGGCATCCATGACCCAGCTTCGAACGTGTCGGTCATCAGCAAGTGGGTCCGGGCTGTAGCACTGGGCTAGCAGGACTCCGGTAAACCGGGCTGTAGCGGGCTAACAGGACTCCGGTACTCAAAGCGTGACATTTCCCCGAAGGGACAGACACAGGAACGAAGAAGGACACATGCCGGCCAGCCTAAGTGTTCCAGAGCAGTAGCAAGCTACCATGGCTCAGCGGTAACACTAGGAGACATTTCCCGGTAAGAGAGGCTACTAAAGATAAACAACTAGATAGTCAGATCCCACACATACCAAGCATTTCAATCATACACACAATATGCTCGATATGTGCAAATACAACGAAGCATCACAACATGACTCTACGACACAAGTACTTTATTTAAGGCTCAGGGAGCCATACATAACATACACAAAGGTACGGGTCTCACGACCCAACATACAAGTCATACAGTCATACAAACCAGCAGCGGAGGTAACTTGTCTGAGTACAGACAACTAGTAAAATAAAAGAGGCTTGGAAAGCCTAGCTATACTACGTGGTCCTTCACAAGCTCAGGGTCACCACCTGGGTCTTTAGCCTACTCGTTGATGTCAACGTCTACATAGAACCCATCAGAAGGGGTTGCAGCGTCTTCTGTAAAAATGTAGATTATAGCAACATGAGTACAAAGGTACTCAGCAAGACTTACATCAGATCCTACATACATGCTTAGTATCAAGAAGGGTTGGTGGAGTTATTGCAGCAAGCCAGCTTTGACTCTTGGCTAGACTATCCTACGATACTCCAACTTGAAATGGTTTTGCGCACACGAGTCCACTACTCACCACTTCAATACACTACCGAGGATCCACCTCCGTCTTCCTACGGAAGAGCCATCCTCGGCACTCACTCTTATCTTGAGGCTTTTAGTAGTTTCCATTTACTTGTCTATGAACTGTATAGGCAACCAAGTAGTCCTTTACCGCGGACGCGGCTATTCGAATAGATCATGTTAACCCTGCAGGGGTGTACTTCTTCATACATGTTTCCACCACTTACCGTCGTTTACACGACATGTACTCGGCAACCTTCAAGCGGAAGCCCAACGTGGGTGTAGACCACGACCTACCTAAACACTTAAGCCTCTAGTCCAGGTTTATCGCCTATCCAGGTTCCATCCGCAGGGAGTCCGGCCGAGGTTTCCCATACGGCCCCGAACGATGTGAACAGGGTTCCCGAGATACCTAACGGGTATTCGGTACACCGTGCCACGTACCTACCGCATCACAGCCCACCCCTACGGTCAGCGCTGTCCACGGCCTCCAGTAGGCTACAAACACCAGAAACTACTTGCAACTCCTGGACGGAGAACTAGGGTGAATAAGAAGCCGAGAGGGTCCATTGGTTTCGGGCCCAATGCATGGTAGTAGCTGATTCTTAAATCACACATACAGATCTCAGTGCTTAAGGTCGGCTTCAATGAAACAACCCACCATGTACTCCTACATGGCCTCTCATCGATACCTTTACCAAATCGTGTTCACCACACCACTCTCATTACCGACATAATCATTTCACTCTAGCCCATCACCCAGATGAACCAGACCTGACACGACTCTAAGCATAGCAGGCATAGCAAGGTAGGAACAACACATACATATGGCTCAATCAACTCCTACACATGCTAGTGGGTTTCATCTAGTTACTGTGGCAATGACAGGTCATGCAGAGGAAATGGGTTCAACTACCGTAGCACACAGCAGTTTGAATCGCGTTGTCTTAATGCAGTAAAAGAGAGCAGGAGCGAGAACATGGGATTGTATCGATATGATCAAATGGTTGGTTGCTTGCCTGATGGTTCGATGCACTGATACGGTTCTTCGTTAGGGTAATCACGGTACTCCTCGGAGGCAGAACCTGTCGCAAAGGACACCGATACACAACCATCACCAAACAATGTGCAACAATATGATGCATGCATGAAACATGGCAATATGAGTGTGTTGGGCTAATGCAACTAAAACCAGAAGGGTTTGAACAAATTTGAATCAAGGATTCAAATTTCAAATTCAAATATGGCCTTTAAAGTGCTTTTCCTTGTTCTGCTTGAAACATCAATTTAACTTGTTTGATCATGCATGAACATAGTACAGATGGATAGATTGGATTTTTCTGATCATTTTTCATATATAATTTGTCCAATTTGGAGTTACAGAATAAAAGTTATGAATTTTTGAAGTTTAAATAATATTCTGGAATTTCCTGATTTAATTTAAATCCAGAAATATAATTATTGCGCCAGCATGACGTCAGCATGACGTCAGTGGTCAACTGCGGCTGGCTGAGGTCAAACCTGACGTGTGGGGCCCACACGTCAGTGACAGGGGGGTTAAACAGGGTTAAATTAATCCTAATTACTAATTAGTGGCGCTGGGGCCCACTAGTCAGTGTCAGGGGGTTAACTAACAGTGGTTAGCGCTAATCCTAATTAGCTACAGGGCTGGGCCCACCTGTCAGGGACTCAGGGGGGTTCCTGCCGTGGTCAAAGTGGGTCAAACCCACCGGCGACGTGACGCCGGCGAGGCCCGAGACGGCGGCGCGATGCGGGATCGCGCTACAGGGCACGGGCGAGGCCGTTCTTGGGCTCGTTGGAGAGCTCTTGCTCCCGCGCGTCGAACGGTGGCCGTGGCTGGGCCTGGGGTGGCCGGAGTCGACGGCGGCGAGCTCGGCTGCGGCCGCCGGAGTTCGGGTGCGGTCGGAGTCGGTGTTGCAGGGGGTTTGGGGAGGCGTTGGTGCGTGCTGCGTGCTCCTAGTGAGGCGTGGAGCACGATAGTGTGCTCGGTTGGGCGCTACGGTGACCGTGGCCACGACGGCGACATCGCCGGCGGCGTGGAGCTCTCAGCCAAGGTGGGGCTAAGGCCTAGAGGTCGAAAGAGACCAGGGGAGAAGGGGGAAACGACTCGGGGGCTCACCGCAGTTGCAGTGGGCGTCGAAGCGGGCTCGGAGACGCGCTGGAGACGGAGAATTCGACGGCGATGATGGTCGGAGCCTGAAGAGGGGAACGGCGACGTGGCGGCGATGCAGGGCTTCCGGAGGCCCGTGGAGCGGTGGGGAGGAAGAGGGGGTTGTGGCGGAGCTTCTGAGCTAGTCGGGGGAGCGAGGGGTGGCCGGAGACGGCTGCTAAGGCGAACGGCGGCGACGGTGGTGTTCGGCCGTGGGAGAGAGAGCGAGGGAGAGGAGGGAAGAGCCGAGGGCGAGTGAGAGAGAGCAGGGGGGAGGCGTGGCGCCGTCCAGGGCATCGAGGCAAGGAGGGGAGGGTAGGCAGGCAGGGAGAGAGGTGGCGTGGCGCGGTGGCGCGCGCGCGCGCCGGCCACACTCCCCTCCCTCTGTCGGGACGAAGACGACAGAGGAGGGAGACGGGCTGGGCCGCCTGCTGGCTGGGCCGGCCAGCTGGATGGGCTGCACAGTGGAGGAGCCCAGGTAAGCTTCTCCCTTTTATTTTTTTCTGTTTTCTAATTTCTGACATTTGTTTTGATTTAAATAATATATTAAATCATTTATTTAACTTATGCCAAATTTTTCAGGGGCTAGATATATTATTCCAAAGCTCCTTTATAATTGGCATAATATTTGGACATATATTAATATATATAGAAATATATTTCCAAAGCAAATATTTATGCATTAATTCCAAATGCCCAAAATAAATGTCCATGAGCCACTAAAAATATTGGTTTGATTTTTATCTCTGTCCAATATTTTCAGAGATCAACATGAGCATTTTCTTGGACCCTTTTGGAGAAATTTTTATTTGGGTCATTTTCAAAATGATTCTGAGGGTTTCACAGATCCCCATTTCAAGTTTCTGATGAAAGAGTAAACATGATGCAACACTCTAATGCATGACTAGCTAGGGTGTGACATTTATATCCGAGAACTATGCTCGTTTGCATAACACCGCATTCTGTGACATGCCATCCACTATGGAAATTTCTACTCCTGGTTCTAGATGGCAGACCTCTAGGGTAAGTTATGGAAATGAAACCCAAGTCGACAGACTTGTTTTCCTTGCATCGTTGATAGCCCTTAAATTTTCAGATATTAATATCATTTTGGGTATGGACTGGATGTCAGCTCATCATGCCAAAATTGATTGCTTCTCTAGGACTGTTCAACTCACTCACCCTTCGGGCAAGATAGTTAATGTTTTGACCCGATTAGCCAAGCGACAATTATATTCTCTTAACGCCAGCCCTTTGCCAGACCTTGAGGATGTTCCGCTAGTCCGTGACTTTCCGGATGTCTTCCCAGAGGAATTGCCAGGTGTTCCACCTGACAGGGATGTTGAGTTCGTAATAGACCTCATTCGAACCGTTCCGATTGCTAGAAGACCCTATAAGATGGCACCCCTAGAACTAGTCGAGCTTAAGAAACAACTCGATGAGTCCTTGAAAAAGGGTTTCATCCGCCCTAGTTCATCTCCGTGGGCTTGCCCCGTCCTATTCGTCAAGAAGAAGGATGGTACGGACCGGATGGTTGTAGATTACCGACCTGTCAATTTGGTCACAATCAAGAACAAATATCCACTTCCCAGGATCAACGACCTATATGATCAGCTCGCTAGATCCTCAGTCTTCTCCAAGATGGATTTGAGGTTGGGCTACCATCAAATCAAAATCAGAAACGGGGACATTCCTAAAACGGCCTTTGTTACTCGTTATGGCCAATACGAGTACACCGTCATGTCCTTCGGATTAACCAACGCTCCAGCCACCTTTTCTCGGTTAATGAACTCAATCTTCATGGAGTATTTGGATAAATTCGTCGTAGTTTATCTCGATGATATACTCATCTACTCCAAGAACGAGGAAGAACATGCCGAACATTTAAGGCTAGTGTTGAAGAAACTTCGAGAGCATCGCCTTTATGCCAAATTTTCTAAATGTGAATTCTGGTTGTCAGAAGTGACCTATCTGAGTCATGTAATATCTGGTAAAGGTATTGCTGTTAACCCTGAGCGAGTTCAAGCCGTCCTTAATTGGACTCCACCCGAATCGGTCAAGCAAGTTCGGAGTTTTCTGGGCTTAGCGAGCTATTGTCGTTGCTTTGTCGAGAACTTCTCCAAAGTTGCCAAACCTCTAACCGAACTCCTCAAGAAAGATAAGAAGTTCGAATGGACTCCACAATGTGAGCACAACTTTCAGGAATTGAAAAGACGCCTGACTTCTGCTCCCGTACTGGTACCGCCAGACTTCTCCAAGGACTTTGTTATCTACTGCGACGCCTCGCGATAAGGACTAGGTTGCATTCTCATGCAAGATCGACACGTAATTGCCTACGCTTCACGGCAATTGCACCCACATGAGGAGAATTATCCTACTCATGATCTAGAACTTGCAGCCGTAGTCTATGCACTTAAAACCTGGCGACATTACCTCCTCGGTAACCGCTGCGAAATATTCACTGATCACCAAAGTCTGAAGTACATTTTCACCCAACCGGATCTGAATCTCAGGCAAAGACGTTGGGTTGAGTTGATCACAGACTTCGACTTAGGAATAACCTACACCCCAGGGAAAGCCAACGTCATGGCTGATGCACTAAGTCGTAAATCTTATTGTAACAACCTGATGTTACAACAAAGTCAACCGCTTCTCTATGAGGAATTTCGGAAGCTTAACCTTCACATTGTACCTCAAGGTTTTCTTTCCACCTTGGTAGCAAAACCTACTCTTACGGATCAACTCATCGCTGCCCAAAAGCGAGATATGGGAATATCTAAAATCAAAGAGAACATTGCTAGCGGAGGTGCTAGTTGTTTCTCCATAAATGATCATGGTGTTGTGTACTTTGAGAACCGTCTAGTGGTTCCCAAGAACCAGCATCTACGGCAGTTGATCCTTAAGGAGGCTCATGAATCTCCTCTCACCATTCATCCCGGTAGTACTAAGATGTATCAGGACCTACGCCAGAGGTTCTGGTGGACTAGGATGAAGAGAGAAATTGCTCAGTATATTGCAAATTGCGACGTCTGTCGTCGTGTAAAAGCAGAGCATCAACGGCCTGCTGGCACCCTTCAACCCTTAGCTATTCCTGAATGGAAATGGGATAAAATTGGTATGGATTTCATTACCGGTTTTCCCAGGACCAAGAGAGGGAATAATGCTATCTTCGTCGTTGTCGATCGTCTTTCCAAAGTAGCCCATTTCCTACCTGTTCGTGAGAGTATAACCGCTAGTCAGCTGGCAGACTTATACATCTCCCGAATAGTGTCCCTCCATGGTGTTCCTTTGGAAATTAACTCGGATCGAGGAAGTCTTTTCACCTCTCGATTTTGGGAAAGTTTCCAAAATGCTATGGGAACCCGTCTCTCCTTTAGCACCGCCTTCCACCCTCAGTCGAGTGGTCAAGTGGAACGCGTCAACCAGATTCTAGAAGACATGCTTCGAGCCTCTGTTATCTCATTCGGAATGGACTGGGAGAAGTGCCTTCCATTTGCCGAATTCGCTTACAACAACAGCTATCAATCTAGCTTGGGTAAAGCCCCTTTTGAAGTTCTCTATGGACGACGGTGTCGAACACCCCTTAACTGGTCAGAAACCGGGGAAAGACAATTCTTTGGCCCGGATATGATTCAGGAAGCAGAAGAACAAGTTCGCATCGTTCGTGAAAAGTTGAAAACAGCCCAATCCCGTCAAAAGAGTCAATATGACCGAAAACATAAGGCTATGACTTTCGAGGTTGACGAGAAGGCTTATCTTCGGGTCACCCCTCTGAAGGGAACCCATCGTTTCGGTATCAAAGGCAAATTGGCTCCTCGTTACATTGGACCTTTTCGCATTCTCGCCAAACGAGGAGAAGTTGCCTACCAGTTGGAACTACCTCCGCACCTCTCCAGAGTCCACGATGTCTTCCACGTTTCTCAACTCAGGCGTTGCTTCTCGGATCCTATCCGTGGAGTGGACCACGAAACGCTTGATCTCCAAGATAATCTTACATATCGAGAGTACCCCATTCGTATCCTCGATCAGGCCGAGCGTACCACTCGACGTCATAATATCAAGTTTCTCAAAGTACAATGGTCGCACCATTCTGAGGATGAAGCAACTTGGGAAAGGGGGATCGTCTTCGACTCGAGTATCCCGCCTTCTTCCCGGAGGAACCCAAATCTCGGGACGAGATTCTTTTGAGTGGGGGTGAGTTGTCACACCCTAGCTAGTCATGCATCAGAGTGTGTGCATCATGTTTAAAATTCCATTTAATTTTGAAATGGGGATTTGTGAAACCCTCAGAATCATTTTTGAAAATGACCCAAATAAAAATTTCTCCAAAAGGGTCCAAGAAAATGCTCATGTTGCTCTCTGAAAATATTGGACAGAGATAAAAATCAAACCAATATTTTTAAGAGCTCATAGGTATTTATTTTGGGCATTTGGAATTAATGCATAAATATTTGCATTGGAAATATATTAGTTATATATATTAATATATGTCCAAAATTATGCCACCTGTTGGGGAGCTCTGGAATAATATATCTAGCTCCTGCAAAAATTGGCATAAGGTAACAAAATGATTTAATATTTTATTTAAATCAAAACAAATGTCAAAAATTAGAAAACAAAAATAAATAAAAGGGAGAAGCTTACCTGGGGCTCCTCCCTGTGCAGCCCAGCCAGCTGGCCGGCCCAGCCAGCAGGCGGCCCAGCCCGTCTCCCTCCTCTGTCGTCTTCGTCCTCGACAGAGGGAGGGGAGCATGCCCGGCGCGCGCGCGCGCCACCGCGCCACGCCACCAGCTCGCCTGCCTGCCTGCCCCTCCCCTCCTCGTCTGGATGGTCTGGAACGACGCCACGCCCTCCCCTGCTCTCTCTCACTCTCCCCCGGTTCTTCCTCTCCTCTCCCTCGCTCTCTCCCTCCCGTGTCCGAACGCACCCCTCGCCGCCGTTCGCCATAGCAGCCGCCACCGGCCTCCCCTCGCCTCCCCGACATGCTCCCCAGCTCCGCCGCGACCCCCTCTTCCTCCCCACCAAGCCAAGCCCCTCGAGAAGCTCTGCATCGCCTCCACGCCATCGTCTTCGTCCTCGACCGCCGCCGATGGTCGCCGTCGATTCGCCGCCGTTCGTGCTTCCCCGAGCTCGCTGACCCTCCCTCCATGATCCCCGTGAGCCCCTGCTTCGTTTCCCCCTAACCCCATGTTCGATTTCGAGCTCTAGCCGCCCCTCTACCGGAGCCGAGACGCTCCGCCGCACGGGCTCGTCGCCGGCGAAGCCCCGGTGACCATTTGGTCACGGGCGTGCACCCGTTGTGCTTGCCGCGACCCGTAGAGCCCCTCCAGCGCCTCAGCTCCCTCGCTTGCGAGCAGCAGCGCCGATCCCGACCGCACCCGAACTCCGACCGCCGCTCACGAGCTCGCCGTCGTCGGTACCGGCCACCTCAGGCACGGCCACCACCACCGTTCGACGCGCGGGAGCAAGGGCTCTCCAACGAGCCCAAGCACGGCCTCGCCCGTGCCCTGTAGCGCATTTCCGTATCGCGCCGCCGTCTCGGGCCTCGCCGGCGTCATGTCGCCGGTGGGTTTGACCCACCTTGACCATGGCGGGACCCCCCTGTGTCCATGACAGGTGGGCCCAGCCCTGTTAGCTAATTAGGATTAGCACTAACCGAATTAGTTAAACTAACTACCCCCCTGCTGACGCTGACATGTGGGCCCTAGTGCCCTAATCTTTAATTAAACTAAACTAACCACCCTGTTTAACCCCCCTGTCACTGACGTGTGGGCCCCACACGTCAGGTTTGACCCCAGCCAGCCGCAGTTGACCACTGACGTCATGCTGACGTCATGCTGGCGCAATATATATATTTCTGGATTTAATTAAATCAGGAAATTCCAGAATATTATTTAAACTTCAAAAATTCATAACTTTTATTCTGTAACTCCAAATCAGACAAATTATATATGTAAAATGATCAGAAAAATCCAATCTATCCATCTGAACTATTTTCATGCATGATCAAACAAGTTAAATTGATGTTTAAAGCAGAACAAGGAAAAGCACTTTAAAAGGCCATGTTTGAGTTTGAAATTTGAATCTTTGATTCAAATTGGTTCAAACCCTTCTGGTTTTAGTTGCATTAGCCCAACACACTCATATTGCCATGTTTCATGCATGCATCATATTGTTGCACATTGTTTGGTGATGGTTGTGTATCGGTGTCCTTTGCGACAGGTTCTGCCTCCGAGGAGTACCGTGATTACCCTAACGAAGAACCGTATCAGTGCATCGAACCATCAGGCAAGCAACCAACCATTTGATCATATCGATACAATCCCATGTTCTCGCTCCTGCTCTCTTTTACTGCATTAAGACAACGCGTTTCAAACTGCTGTGTGCTACGGTAGTTGAACCCATTTCCTCTGCATGACCTGTCATTGCCACAGTAACTAGATGAAACCCACTAGCATGTGTAGGAGTTGATTGAGCCATATGTATGTGTTGTTCCTACCTTGCTATGCCTGCTATGCTTAGAGTCGTGTCAGGTCTGGTTCATCTGGGTGATGGGCTAGAGTGAAATGATTATGTCGGTAATGAGAGTGGTGTGGTGAACACGATTTGGTAAAGGTATCGATGAGAGGCCATGTAGGAGTACATGGTGGGTTGTTTCATTGAAGCCGACCTTAAGCACTGAGATCTGTATGTGTGATTTAAGATACAGCTACTACCATGCATTGGGCCCTGAAATATGACCCCGCTCGACTTCTTATTCACCCTAGCTCTCTGTCCAGGAGTTGCAAGTAGTTTCTGGTGTTTGTAGCCTACTGGAGGCCGTGGACAGCGCTGACCGTAGGGGTGGGCTGTGATGCGGTAGGTACGTGGCCGGGTGTACCGAATACCCGTTAGGTATCTCGGGAACCCTGTTCACATCGTTCGGGGCCGTATGGGAAACCTCGGCCGGACTCCCTGCGGATGGAACCTGGATAGGCGATAAACCTGGACTAGAGGCTTAGGTATTTAGGTAGGTCGTGGTCTACACCCACGTCGGCTTTCGCTTGAAGTCTGCCGAGCACATGTCGTGTGCAGACGCTAAGTGGTGGAAACATGTATGAAGAAGTACACCCCTGCAGGGTTAACATGATCTATTCGAATAGCCGCGTCCGCGGTAAAGGACTACTTGGTTGCCTATACAGTTCATAGACAAGTAAATGGAAACTACTAAAAGCCTCAAGATAAGTGTGAGTGCCGAGGATGGCTCTTCCGTAGGAAGACGGAGGCGGATCCTCGGTAGTGTATTGAAGTGGTGAGTAGTGGACTCGTGTGCGCAAAACCATTTCAAGTTGGAGTATCGTAGGATAGTCTAGCCAAGAGTCAAAGCTGGCTTGCTGCAATAACTCCACCAACCCTTCTTGAGAATATGCATGTATGTAGGATCTGATGTAAGTCTTGCTGAGTACCTTTGTACTCATGTTGCTATAATTTACATTTTTACAGAAGACGCTGCAACCCCTTCTGATGGGTTCTATGTAGACATTGACATCAACGAGTAGGCTAAAGGCCCAGGTGGTGACCCTGAGCTTGTGAAGGACCACGTAGTATAGCTAGGCTTTCCAAGCCTCTTTTATTTTGCTAGTTGTCTGTACTCAGACAAGTTACTTCCGCTGCTGGTTTGTATGACTGTATGACTTGAATGTTGGGTCCTGAGACCCGTACCTTTGTGTATGTTATGTATGGCTCCCTGAGCCTTAAATAAAGTACTTGTGTCGTAGAGTCATGTTGTGATGCTTCGTTGTATTTGCACATATCGAGCATATTGTGTGTATGATTGAAATGCTTGGTATGTGTGGGATCTGACTATCTAGTTGTTTATCCTTAGTAGCCTCTCTTACCGGGAAATGTCTCCTAGTGTTACCGCTGAGCCATGGTAGCTTGCTACTGCTCTGGAACACTTAGGCTGGCCGGCATGTGTCCTTCTTCGTTCCTGTGTCTGTCCCTTCGGGGAAATGTCACACATTGAGTACCGGAGTCCTGTTAGCCCGCTACAGCCCGGTTTACCGGAGTCCTGCTAGCCCAGTGCTACAGCCCGGACCCACTTGCTGATGACCGACACGTTCGAAGCTGGGTCATGGATGCCTGTCCCTGTAAGTCTGTGCCACTTTGGGTTTACGACTAGTCATGTCAGCCCGGGCTCCTTATCATATGGATGCTAGCGACACTATCATATACGTCAGCCAAAAGGCGCAAACGGTCCCGGGCAAAGGTAGGGCAACACCCATGGGGATACCGTGCGTGAGGCCGCAAAGTGATATGAGGTGTTACCGGCTAGATTGATGTGACATCGAGTCGGGGTCCTGACAGATCCGGCGCGGTAACCGGCTGGGAGCCAGACTTGTTGTGGCTCCCGTCAGCATAATCCATGGGGTTCTCATCCCCCATGTGTCCAGCGGCCGAGATTTTGCCTTGGGGTGTCTCCGAAACCGCCGCCTCCTGCTCTGGCATCCTCCGGGACAACACCTCGGTGTCATCCACAGGTCGTGGGGAGGTTGCCGTCGGGAGTGAATTCATCTCCGACTCGTTCAGCGACTCCTCTGAAGAGGACTCCTCGAGATCGGACCCGGCCGGACTGCATAAACGTGTTCGGCGTCATTACAAACCATAAGGTGAAAGTCGCACGAATAATATTATGGAATGCGGATACTTATGACCTTGCCCGGGGTTTGCCCTTGGGCAGCCACTCCTCTTCACTAAAAGCAACGGTAGTGGATTGATCTGGAAGGGACGCCTTTCCCCTCTTCGGCGTCCCGGCCTCCCCCGACGGGGCGGCCTTCCTTTTCTTCCCCTCCCTAGTACAGGGTGTCGGTGTAAAAACCGGCAAATCTCGGGTAGGGGGTCCCGAACTATGGGTCTAAGGCTAATGGTAACAGGAGGCTGGGGACATGATGTTTACCCAGGTTCGGGCCCTCTCGATGGAGGTAATACCCTACTTCTTGCTTGATTGATCTTGATGATATGAGTACTACAAGAGTTGATCTACCACGAGATCAGAGAGGCTAAACCCTAGAAGCTAGCCTATGGTATGATTGTTGTTGTATGATGGGTCCTACGGACTAAAGCCTCCGGTTTCTATAGACACCGGAGGGGGCTAGGGTTACACAAAGTCGGTTTATAGGGGAGGAGGTCTACATCCGAATCGCCAAGCTTGCCTTCCATGCAAAGGAGAGTCCCATCCGGACACGGGACGAAGTCTTCTATCTTGTATCTTCATAGTCCAACAGTCCGGCCAAAGTACATAGTCCGGTTGTTCGGATACCCCCTTATCTAGGACTCCCTTAGTAGCCCCCGAACTAGGCTGCAATGACGATGAGTCCGGCGCGCAGATTGTCTTCGGCATTGCAAGGCGTGTTCTTCTCCAAATCCGGTGCACCTGTTGTAGTGAATAGTGTCCGGCCTCCCAGTAAGGTTGTACTCCTCGGCTTTTGTGCTTCAGTAATGGCCACCTCCACGTGTCGATCGAAGACGAGGGGCCGGGGCATTTTTGCATTTGACACCCTAATCCCGTAGGTGAGCCGTCTATTTGAGGAGATGGGGATCTTCAAATCCAAATCACACCATCTTCCCCCAAGCAAGCTTTCCGCATAGCACGCCCAAAATTGGCCATCCCATCATGACCGGTTGCCGTAGCCCAGCTCGCCGCTCCCCCAGCTTGAAGCCAGGGGATTGGGAAATGTGTTCCATCCCTCACAGCCGCCTAATAGAGCTACAGACCAAAGGGTTCCTTCAGCCCGCATACATGGTCCCCGTCCGATCCAGACTAGCCACCTATAATGGCGGGGAGCAAGCGGAGGGATTCCCTAACCCATATCGGGAGGAGCGGGTATGCCTTGTCCCATATCTGCTAAGAGGCGTCGGGTTTCCAATCCACCCATTCCTCCGCGGGCTCCTGGAGTTCTACGGTCTCAAGTTGCATAATCTTACCCCCGCCTCCATACTGCACATCGCGAGCTACGTCACCCTCTGCGAGTTGTTTCTGGGCTGCGAAGCTCATTTCGAGCTATGGAAGAGGTTATTTTGCCTCGTCCCCCCCCCCCCCAACCAGGAGGGATCTATATATCAAGTGGGCGGAGCCGAAATATGGCGCATCGCCCAGACCGGATACCTGTCCGGTACTCCAAAGAAGGCGTCCGAAGACTGGCCCTCGAAGTGGTTTTATATTGATGACGTTCCCCTTCCGGACCCAGTCCGGACGGGCCTTCTTGAGTTCACCAATACTCCGCTGAAGAAACGCCAAAGCTGGCGCCCTCGGAGCCCTCAGGAGGAAGAAAACAGGGAAGTCTTCTATCTAATGAGCCAGATACAAACCCTGGCCAAATCAGGATTGACAATAATCAAAGTTATGTCAATATGCATAATAAGGGGAGTGCAGCCACTTCAATATAGGGGAAAACCTATGTGGCACTTCAAAGGAGAAGACGATGCCTCCCACTGCAGTCGCAAAGGTCCGGACTCCGCCACATCGTTGGCGAGGATACTATCCGAATTGTACAAAGGATAAGAAGAGGAGTTCCTCCGCATTAAACTGTGGGATGGATTTTCCATGTACAACCCCCGAAGCTGGGTAAGTTGTCATTTTTTACTCGACTCTAACCGTTCCTTCCTTCTTTGCGACAATTATTTACCATGCTATTTCAAAACAGGAACTAAGGAAGGCCGTGAAAGAGTTCAACAACCCTCTCCGCAGCCAGAGGATCCCGGCCGGGCTCTCGACCCCGGACTTGAAGAAGATCCGGACATATCCGTGGAATTCATCGACGGTACTTTCTATCAGGCAAGCAGTGGTGGCTCTTTAGTGGCCATCATCGCGGATTATCCCGGACTGCTTCCCGTGTCGCATGTAAGTAATGTCGGGGTTCCAACCTTCCGAAAAGATTCCTTCGTTTTGCCGTAGCTTATGACCACACGCTGTGTTTTTATAGAAACGGCGATCGGGACGTCGTGTGGAGCCCACAGGGGCCTCTCAGCAAGAGGCGCCTAGACAAGGTAGGCTAAAGAGGAAGGCGGTTAGGAGCAATACGCAGACGCAGAGGTATTCATTAAACTTGCCCCGTGGTTTATTGGGTCTTTTTATCGAGGCGTGATGATTTTAATTATATCCCGACAGGAAACGCCGGACTGTGCCCGGGGACCCTACCGGCCATGCCTCTAGCAGCCGGATTCCCAGACCGGATTCACGGGTGGAGGCTGACGTGGGGACAGTGTCAAACTGTCCTCCTGCGGAGGATACGGATATGCTTTCCGCCACAAATTCAGAAGTGGAGAGCGCCATGAATCACTGGCACTGACGGGCCGTACTCCACAGTGGTATTTTTCCGAAGAGGCGTTCAATGCCTTCAATTCCAGACACGCCTATATCCGCGCTGCTCAAGATGGACTTGCCAGAGCAATGGACCAGTATGTGAAGGATATACGGGAAAGGAAATTTAATATGTATGTGTAGTAGTAGCCCCTGCGACTTGAAACAGTTGGCACAACTGATTTAAGGATCATGAAATGCATAGGTTCTTGTAGAGAAGAATGCCCAGTTGTATCAAGAGATAGAGGAGTGTAAGGCCCAAATGAAGGCTAATGTAGCCGAACAAGAGGGATCCAAAAAGGCTTCTTCTGATAAGAATTTCCTTCTACCAGTTTGTGTGTTCGGCATGGTTTATAAATTTGACGAAAGATTGGGCAGACAATCCCGGAGGAAATCCGGAGACTGTGGGAGATAATGAGCTGTATCTGCGAAGTCAGCTGTAAGCGGGCGAACGCGTGCTGACGCAGTCTATCCAGGAGAAGAATAAGCTGCAAGATGATAATCTCCAACTGAGTGTCGAATTGAAAGATGTTCGGGCTCAGCTCGCGGAATCCGTGAAGGAGAACCGGAGGCTTCGATGTGACATTTATAGTAAATGCTTGAACGAACTGTAGTATAGTTCGGCGAGGAGGCGTATTGACAGAGTTATGTCTGCAGGTATGTTAACGGGACACCCTGAAGACGAGATGCCTGGGTCTGCAGGCGATATGCTGCAAGAGCTTTCACAACTGCACGAATGAGCTCGGCGGGTGATGCAGGGTATTGCCCAGGCTTTATGGCCGTCCACTTCCCTGCCAGGAGGCATGGGCGAACTTGTAGAGATGCTTAAAGGAGCACGGCGGCGCTTCCAATTTGGAAGATATCAGCCTGACGGCAAGGTGTGAGAGAAGCTTGGGCCATGGTGAATACGCGATACGCCAAGGCTGACCCGAACCATATGGCCGAAGTCGGACCGGCTGGGCCAGATGGACAAGAGATACCCGTTAGTTTAGTATATGATCAAGTAGCATTAGCTGCAAAGTATTCCCAGCAGGATTGTAAGCTAGACAGCCTGTTGGATGGTATTGAGGAAGAGTACAGCCAGTCTATATGATTATGTAATTTTAAATGGGCTCATGTACTCCCTAGTCGGATTGAAAATCATTTGTCATGGCGGACCTTTTCTCTTCAGCCCCCGGATTTGACAGTCCCGGGTGTATCCGAATACCCGCACAGTAATGAAAAACCGGGGCATGCGTGGAAACCAGGCTTAGGGGTCATAAGTGCTTGAACAGACAAGTACCCAACTAGTTATGTTATATTACATGGATAGTAAGAAACATCTTCCAGAGAGAATAGTTCCGTTAGGGGTTCCTTTCTCTAGGTACGCATGGATCGATGTGCATCTCCGAACTGTGAACAAAAGCGCAGGAAACAAAACATCTGGGTATTTTCGTTGTTAGGAATGAGAACATCTTTTGTTCACCGACCGAATATTCCCTTAAGAACGCCAGCTTTCGGCTTCACCCAGTCTGAGGTACACATCCGGCTCAACCGGCAGTAATAATCACAGAGGTGCTCCCCTTATGCCCTAGCCGAATTAACGGGAATGTAGGGCATAAATACAAGAGCCAGGCAACCCAGCATGGCCAAAACTTAAGTCATATCGATGCATATAATGGTGAAGAAAAGTCACATATGGAATGAAAAATGCATATGTGGCTGGCAAGAAGCCATTAAAGTAGTTATATATTTAGCTTCCAAATAGGAAGCCCCCAGGTATAGTGTGTGCGCATAATGCGGCCGGAGTGCTCGGAGCGTCCATACAGTTTTAAGGTTGTATATAAAAAAGGAAAAAGGGGCAAGAAAGGAGGAAAGAGAACATAATTGTGGGGGCGGAGTTAAGGAGACGAACACTGGGTTCGGCGCTAGGCGTAGAATCTCCGGAGTCTGGCCGCGTTCCATGGGTTCGGCTCGAGTCTGTTATCAGATGCACTGCGCAGACGGTACGCTCCTCCGGTGAGAACTTTATCAATGATGAAGGGACCCTCCCACTTGGGTTTGAGCTTGTCCTTCTTCTTCTCAGGTAGGCGTAGAACGAGTTCACCAATGTTATTAGTTTTGGCCTGTACTTCTCTGCTTTGATACCTTCGAGCCTGTTGCTGATAGAATGCGGAACGAGCTTTAGCGACATCACGTTCCTCCTCCAAAGCATCCAAGTTGTCCTGCCGGTCTAGCTCGGCTCCCTTCTCTTCATACATGCGCACACGAGGTGAGTCGTGAATTATATTGCAGGGCAGCACTGCTTCTGCGCCGTACACCATAAAAAATGGTGTGTATCCGGTGGTGCAATTCGGCATGGTCCGCAGCCCCCAGAGTACGGAGTCGAGTTCCTCGACCCAATGCGTGTCTGATTCCTTCAAGGATTGCAGTAGTCTGGGTCTGATGCCTCTCATAATAAGACCATTTGCACGTTCGACCTGACCGTTTGTTTGGGGGTGATAGACAGAGGCATAGTCGAGCTTAATGCCCATTCTGCCACACCAGGCTTTCACCTCTTCGGCTGTAAAATTCGAGCCATTGTCAGTGATGATACTACGGGGGGCAGCGTAACGGTGTACAACCTCCAATATGAAGTCTATCACTTGTCCGGATTCGGCTGTTTTAACTGGTTTGGCTTCAATCCATTTGGTGAACTTGTCCACCATGACCAATAGGTATTTTTTCTTATGGCTACCCCCTTTAAGGGGTCCCACCATATCCAGCCCCCAGACCACGAAGGGCCAAGTTATGGGGATCGTTTGGAGAGCGGTAGGGGGCATATGGCTCTGATTGGCAAATAGTTGACAACCAACACAATGTTGGACAAGGTCCTGTGCGTCTGCCCGGGCTGTCGGCCAGTAGAATCATGTCCAAAAGGCCTTGCTTACGAGAGCTCGGGCTGCCGCGTGGTGCCCGCCTAGTCCAGAATGGATTTCGGCTAAGAGCTGCCGCCCTTCCTCTTCGGAGATGCATCGTTGGAGCACTCCGGTGGCGCTCTTCTTGTAGAGTTCTCCTTCATGGACTTTGTAGGCTTTAGAGCGTCGCACAATACAACGTGCCTCATTTTGGTCCTCGGGGAGCTCTTGCCTATTAAGGTAGGCCAAGAAGGGCTTGGTCCACCGGGCGATGATAGCCATTATTTCGTGGGCCGAAGATGTTATTTCGGTGGCAGAGCCTCCAATTACGTCAGAAGGTTCATAATCTGGGGTTGTGTTCGGAGCCGGACTAATTGTGCCAGACTCACATTCCCATGCCACGGATGGCTTGAACAGACTTTCTAAGAAGATATTAGGTGGGACGAGGTCGCGTCTAGTGCCGATGTGGGCGAGGATATCGGCCGCTTGGTTATTTTCACTGACCACATGGTGGAATTCGAGCCCCTCGAACCGAGCTGATATTTTGAGGATGGCATTGTGAGAGGCCGCCATATTCGGATCTTTGGCGTCAAAGTCTCCATTTACCTGAGATATTGCAAGGTTCGAGTCCCCGCGCACTTCGAGGGGTTGAATGCCCATGGAGACCGCCATCCAAAGACCATGCAATAGAGCCTCGTATTCGGCTGCATTGTTGGAGTCTGTGTATAATATTTGGAGGACGTACTGTACCGTGTCTCCGGTGGGGGATGTCAGGACGACACCCGCTCCCAATCCGGCCAGCATTTTGGAGCCGTCGAAATGCATGATCCAATTTGAGTACGCACCGTACTCTTTAGGGAGTTCGGCTTCTGTCCATTCGGCGACGAAGTCAGCCAGTACTTGCGACTTAATGGCCCACCGTGGTTTGTATGTTATGTCGAACGGAAGGAGCTCAATAGCCCATTTAGCGATTCGGCCTGTTGCGTCGTGGTTATTTATTATGTCATTGAGTGGCACTTCGTAGGCCACCGTGATCGAACACTCTTGAAAGTAGTGTCGTAGTTTCCGGGATGCCATGAAGACCGCATACGCTATCTTTTGATAGTGCGGGTACCGAGATTTACATGGAGTGAGGACAGTGGACATGTAATATACCAGCTTTTGGAGCGGGAACTTGTGTCCGTCTGCCTCTCGTTCGACGACGAGCACTGCACTCACAACTTGGTTTGTTGCGGCTATGTATAATAGCATGGGTTCGCCAATGTTTGGCGCGGTCAGGACTGGGTTGGTGGCCAAGAGCGCCTTTATTTCTTCCAGTCCGGTCGTGGCCGCATCCGTCCACTCGAAGTGTTCGGTGCATCGAAGAATGCGATACAGGGGTAGTGCCTTTTCTCTTAGGCGGGAGATAAAGTGGCTTAAGGCAGCCACACATCCAGTTAATTTCTGGATCTGCTTGAGGTCTGTTGGGATAGACAACTGTGACAGAGCTCGGATTTTTGTCGGATTGGCTTCAATTCCTCTATTGGAAACGGTTAAGCCTAGCAATTTTCCGGAGAGTACTCCAAAGACACACTTCTCCGGGTTGAGCTTGATGTCGTATGTTCAAAGATTATCGAACGTAAGCCTCAAGTCATCTATTAAAGTCTCGACATGTCTTGTTTTGATGACCACGTCATCTACGTAGGCCTCTACTGTCTTGCCGATTTGTTTTTCCAGGCATGTCTGAATCATGCGTTGATAGGTTGCGTCGGCGTTTTTGAGCCCGAAGGGCATGGTGTTGAAACAGAAGGGGCCATACGGAGTTATGAAGGCTGTTGCAGCCTGGTCGGACTCCGCCATCTTTATATGATGGTATAAGGAGTATGCATCGAGGAAACACAATGAGTCGTGTCCTGCAGAGGCATCGATTATCTGATCAATGCGGGGGAGGGGGAAGGGATCCTTAGGGCAGGCTTTATTGAGGTCTTTGAAATCGACACACAAGCGCCAGGATTTGTCCGTTTTTGGTACCATTACCAAGTTTGCTAGCCAATCCGGATGTTTGATGTCTCTGATGAATCCGGCCTCGAGTAGCTTGGCTAGCTCTTCTCCCATGGCTTGCAGCTTACGCTCTGAGAAGCACCTAAGAGTCTGCTTGACTGGCTTGTATCCTTTCAGTATATTGAGGCTGTGTTCGGCCAGCCTACATGGGATGCCCGACATGTCTAAAGGATGCCACGCGAAAATATCCCAATTTTCACGCAGGAAGTCTCGCAGTGCAGCATCTATTGTGGGGTTCAGCTGTGTCCCTATGGAAGCTGTCTTCGAAGCGTCTATTGTTGGGTGGACCTGGAATTTGACTATCTCATCTGCTGGCTTGAAGGAGGTGGATTTAGGTCGCTTGTCGAGTATCACGTCGTCTCTGTCCACTATTGCTCACAGTGTTGTCAGTTCTTTGGCCGCGAGGGCTTCTGATAATGCCTCCAAGGCGAGGGCGGCAGTTTTATTTTCGGCGCGGAGTGCGACGTCTGGATCACTAGCTAAAGTGATGATTCCGTTGGGCCCGGGCATTTTGAGCTTCGTGTACCCATAATGGGGTATAGCCTAAAAACTCGTGAATGCGTCCCGCCCCAAGAGGGCGTGATATCCGCTGCTGAACGGGGCTACTTGGAATGTAATTTCTTCGGACCTGTAATTCTCCGGCGTGCCGAATACCACATCCAGTGTGATTTTTCCCACGCATTGTGCCTCTCGACTAGGGATGATTCCCCTGAAGTTCGTGCTGCTTCGTTCAATGCGGCACTTGTCAATTTCCATCTTGTTAAGGGTTTCCTCATAGATGAGGTTTAGTCCGCTTCCGCCGTCCATGAGCACTTTAGTAAGCCTGAAGCCATCCATGATTGGGCTAAGAACCAAAGCGGCTGGTGCTCGGACTGTCCGGAATTAGGGTTCGTCATGGGCATTGTAGGTTATAGCCATGTCGTTCCATGGGTTTATTGTTGCCACGTGGCAAACTTCTGCGAGGCTGCGCTGAGCTCGCTTGCGCCTATTATTTGAGGCGAAAGTCTCGAAGACTGTACATACCATATTGTTGTCTCCGGCGGGATGTTTTATGAGGAGATCCTCGCCGCTCTTTGCTACCTGCCGGAGTATCCAACATGCTCTAAGGCTATGCACTGGCATAGTATCCGGTGTGCTGTGAATCTTGCACGGCCCGTTTAGCCATTCTTCCAATACGGTTACGCGCCTTGCGGCGGGCTTTATTTTTTTGGTATTTGAATCGGGTGACTTACGAGAGTTTACCCTTTTAGTTCGGTCAGAGGATTTGGCTAGAGCCAGATTGTCCCAGAAACTTGTTTGGGTTTTCCAGGCGCTTTCCATCGCACAGTACTTTTGCACTATGGCCGCTAAGTCAGCGAAGTATACTATGTAACGGCGATTTGTAGCGTTCAGAATCCCTTTGTCCATGCAATTTTTGCAAAAGAGGGAGATTGTATCTGCCTCACGACAGTCCTTGACCCTGTTTATCACAAGGAGAAATCTGGCCCAGTAGTGATGTATTGTTTCTTGGGGCTCTTGTCTGATATGGGAAATATTGGATAAATCTAGGTGGGTGAGCGGATTTGAATCTGAATCCCGACCCGATCTGGGACCCAGGGGCAAAGAAGCTTCCGAGCTTAATGGCTCGGGTTCTGGGGGGTTGCCCGATTTCTTCGGCCCGCCCCCCGATCCTGAGTCCGGGACCGGGGTCATGTCCTCCCGTGAGCGGGTGTCTAGCTCGGAGAGCTCAGAAATCTGGACATAGTTCGTCATCAAAGTGGAGGGAGAATTAGGATGATGCTCTTCCACTACCGCTATCTCATGGGTGACCGGTGGAGAGTGAATCTCCCTTTGATCAGGTTTAAGCCCGATCCGGTCATAGTCTGTAGCGACGCCCAGGGCGGCGATGCGATCCAAGAGCGCATTGAGGGAGAAGAGCTCCATTGGGTCCATCTGTTCGGCAAATTCCGAATCAACGTGGAGGCTTTTTTTAATGACCTGAGAAGTCATCGTTGGTGCAACAGCCGATCGGGCAGTCAGAATGAAGCCGCCCAGTCGAAGAGTTTGGCTTAAAGCCAGCGCTCCCCCGGAGGTGATGTTGTCTTTGACAACGAGACAAGCCATCAGGCCTTATGGTGATGACACAGAGGAACTCTCAATGAAAGCACCAATGTTGGTGTCAAAACCGGCGGATCTCGGGTAGGGGGTCCCGAACTATGCGTCTAAGGCTAATGGTAACAGGAGGCTGGGGACACGATGTTTACCAAGGTTCGGGCCCTCTCGATGGAGATAATACCCTACTTCCTGCTTGATTGATCTTGATGATATGAGTAATACAAGAGTGGATCTACCACGAGATCAGAGAGGCTAAACCCTAGAAGCTAGCCTATGGTATGATTGTTGTTGTATGATGGGTCCTACGGACTAAACCCTCCGGTTTATATAGACATCGAAGGGGGCTAGGGTTACACAGAGTTGGTTTACAGAGGAGGAGATCTACATCCGAATCGCCAAGCTTGCCTTCCATGCCAAGGAGAGTCCCATCCGGACACGGGACGAAGTCTTCTATCTTGTATCTTCATAGTCCAACAGTCCGGCCAAAGTACATAGTCCGGCTGTCCGGATACCCCCTTATCCAGGACTCCCTCATGGGGAGGGGGCATTTCTTCACGTTTCCCCCCGTCCTCAGGGGGGAATCTTCTTCATCATCTTCGGATGATGACTCTATCACGGCCCTGCGCCGAGACTTTTTCTGGTCCCAGCGGCCGCCTTCTTGGGCCCTTCGGCCCCCTCAGTTGAGGCGGCCTTCTTCTTCTTATTCTTCTTCTTCCTCTCCTCCCCTTCATGGGAGGAGTGCGCCTCGTCCTCTTCTGGCGAGGCGTCGGGTGCGGCCTCGTGCCGAAGACACTTCCGGGTCCCTGTGGCCTTCTTTTCGGCTTTTTTCTCCGACACCTTGTAAGGCACCGGAACCAGCATCTCCGCCAGGAGTGCGCTTACTGGGTCTTCAGGCAATGGAACCGGACAGTCAATCCGCTCCACCATCTCCACCCAATCATGTTCAGTCAGCAAGGTGACTTAAAAATCCTCCCCTGAATGTACTAAGTGAACATCTCGTAAATAGTCAAAGGACTTACCGGACTGGCAAGGCGCATTGCACGGAGCCCCCGGTCCTCGGAAAGGGGAGGAGGGACTTCGCCGGTCTTGAACAAAACCTTCCAGATTCCTTTGTGCGTTGTGTCAAAGAGCTCTAGAAGCATTTGGTGTTCGGCCAGGTCAAACTCCCACATATCAAATGTCCGTCTTTGACATGGGAGGATCCGGTGAATGAGCATGACCTGGACCACGTTGACAAGCTTGATCTTCTTGTCCCCCATACTTCTGATGCAGGTCTCGAGTCTGGTCGGCTCTGTGGGTTCGCCCCAGGCCAGGCCCTTCTTCTCCAAGGAAGTGAGCCGCATGGGGATTCCGGATCTGAATTTGGGGGCCGCCACCTAGTTGGCATCACGCGGCACGGTGATGTAGAACCACCCTGATTGCCACCCATTTATGGTTTCCACAAAGGAGTCGTCGAGCCATGTAACATTGGACATTTTGCCCACCATGGCACCTCCGCACTCCTCCTGTTGGCCGCTCACGATCTTCGGCTTCATGCAAAAGATTTTCAACCACAGGCCGAAGTGAGGCTTGATGCGGAGGAAGGCCTCGCACACGACGATGAACGCCGAGATGTTGAAGACGAAATTCGGGGCCAGATCGTGAAAATCTAGCCCGTAGTAGTACATGAGCCCGCGGACAAAAGGGTGGAGTGGAAACCCTAGTCCACGGATGAAATGAGGGAGAAATACTACTCTCTCCCGAGATTTCGGAGTGGGGGTAATCTGTCCCTCTACCGGAAGCCTGTGCGTGATGCTCTCGGCCAGGTATCCGGCCTCCCGAAGCTTGGTGATGTTCTCCTCTGTGATAGAGGAGGCCATCCACTTGCCTCCCACTCCAGACATATTGCGATCCTACGGAGAAAGTGAGAACTTGGGCGCTGGAGCTCGAGGGTGCGAGAACGGATGAGCAAAGAAGGAAGAAGGCGTGGGTGAGAACTGGAGATCCCCGTCCCTTTATAAAGGCGATGCAGAATGTGTGCCTCCCCACTTGCCTCTCGAAATCTCTTATTTTTTCAAGCACCTCGATTAATGGCGCTGGTTGGGTTACTGTCGGTGTCAAAACCGGCGGATCTTGGGTAGGGGGTCCCGATCTGTGCGTCTTAGGCTGATGGTAACAGGAAGCAAAGGATATAATGTTTACCCAGGTTCGGGCCCTCTCGATGGAGGTAAGACCCTACTTCCTGCTTGATTAATATTGAAGATATGTGTAGTACAAGAGTAGATCTACCACGAGATCATAGAGGCTAAACCCTAAGAGCTAGCCTATGATGGTATGATTCTAATTGTGATCGGCCTTCTAAGGACCATCCTCTCCGGTTTATATAGACACTTGAGAGCTAGGGTTTACATGGAGTCGGTTACAAGGAAGGAAATATAATATCCGGATCGCCAAGCTTGTCTTCCACACAAAGGAGAGTCCCATCCGGACACGAGCCGAAGTCTTGAGTCTTGTATCTCGACGCTTCTATAGTCCGGACGATGTATACAGTCCGGCTGTCCGGATACCCCCTTATCCAGGACTCCCTCAGTAGCCCCTGAACCAGGCTTCAATGACGATGAGTCCGGCGTGCAGTCTTGTCTTCGGCATTGCAAGGTGGGTTCCTCCTCCGAATATTCCAAGAAGGTTATCGAACACGTAGACCGTGTCCGGATCTACAAGATGATCTTCACATACCCTAGTATAAATCCGTTCTGCTGGCAATTTTTGCACGTCGTGCCCTTGCATCGTGGCCTGGTCCAACACGGACCGGCGTCTCCTGCTCCACCTCGACTCGCGTTGCGAGGCGGTTTTATTGGCACGTCCTACCAAAGCAGAGATCGTGTCCCTCTTAATACGGGATTCTTTATCAATATGGGAATATGTGACCCCACGGCCACCATAGGTATGATTCCGTGTATTTTAAATAAGTCTCAAGCGGTCGCGCTGAGGACTCTTGGTATTCATCCCTTTTATAAAGGGGTCAGGGCCTACGCCTTTTTACCACCTCTCCTGCTCTTCCTCGCCCCTCGAGCTCCGGCACTCAAAACCTAAGCTCCAGCACCCTAGATCCTCTAGCAAGTCCGGATCCGACGCAATAGACCAGTGGGTGGCCTCCTTGATTCAGGAGGAGGATATTGCGAAGCTTAGGGAGGTCAGATACCTGACCGCCGATGTCCAGCACAGGCTTCCTGCTCTAGGGCAAATTATCCCCACGCCGGAGCCCAATGAGAGCGTCGTGTTCATTCCTCACTTCCTCCAAGGCCTGGGACTCACCCTCGACCCCTTTGTGAGGGGGCTCATGTTCTACTATGGGTTAGATTTTCATGATCTGGCTCCAGACGCCATCCTCCACATCTCGTCTTTCATTATTGTGTGCGAGGCTTTTCTCCACGTCAACCCACACTTAGGCTTATGGCTGAAGACCTTCAATGTGAAGCCGAAAATGATCGAGGGGCGACATGCGTGAGTGCGTAGGCGCTATAATAAGCAGGAACGTTGATGCCCCATGGCCAGAGGGTTCTTTTCCGGAAGTATCCAATGTATGGCAACGGAGATGGTTCTATGTCACTGCTCCCAGAGGCACAAAGTGGGTAGCTTCCATCGAGTTCCACTCAGGCCCTCCGTCACAGTTGGCGTCTTGCACCGATGTGGGACGGAATTATGGGCCTGTTGGCGATCTACCAGAACTGCAGAATCGCATCCGGGAGCTTATTGAGAGGGACATAAATCTTGTCAGCATAATTCAAGTGATGCTAGTCCGGCGGATGTTGTCGTGCAAACGTCGGCCTCTCCGGATGTGGGAGTTTAATCCGGAGGGTCCGCGGACTATTAAACACTTCTTCGGCCTGACACTCAAAGGGATGTGTAAGTTATTCATCGGACCACACGTAAAGTCTCCGGACACCACCGAGGATGCGGGCTTAAGCTGCAATTGCCTAGATGCCCAAGTAAGTAACCTTAAAGCCGGACACTTCATTTATATTTATCATAACCATTATTCTGAAAATCCTTCCGTGGCCACGAATGGCTCAACAAGGTGGAGAGAATCAGGTGTCCGGCGCCACTTCCTGAAGGCTTGCCTGGTCCCACCATTGCAAAGATGCTGGGCCCGGGCGCTCAGGAAAATCCCTTCAGGGAAAGGCGAAGGAAAGGGCGGTGAAGCCGAACTTCACGCGCTACGCATCCAGACCGGGGAAATCTCTACCCATCCTATGGAGGATAGCCGGAAAGGGGAGGCCAAAGCCTCCTCCCCACGCGAGAAGAAGAGGGCCGCCTCCGAAGATTTGGAGGCGGAGAGGCCCAAACAAGGGAAGAAAACATCACTAGAGGGCTCTGTCGTGACGGGCACCCTTACCGCGTCATGCCCACCAACGGGCCAGCCCTCCACCGAGCCGTAAGTTATTCATTAATTCAAAGGTGTGATGTTACTCCGAGATCCATAACCAGGACTTCGTCTTTTGTAGTCCGGCGAGCAGCTCTTCTCAACAGAGTTCGTCTTTGGGGGACCTTCGTTCGGAGATGATGGAGAGTGAGACTCCACCCACCTCTCCGCCTCATGAAGCTGGTGACACGAAGGTGTCGTCACGGAGGAGTCCGGATCTACCGAAGCCGGAGGCTAACACGTCAGCCACCCTGAGCCCGAAGCGTTTGGCTCCTACGGGGGGCGATGAGAAGGGTCCTGCGTAGTTCAGTGTCCGGCCGGACGTACTGACGGGCCGTCTGGAGCGAGCCGCGCTCTCGGAGGAGCACCGCTCTTTAATGAGCACAGTGCTCACGAAGATTTCATCCGCTACCAGCAGTTTGAATGAGGCATTTACAAACCTGCTCAAAGGCTTTGAGGTATGTAGTGAAAAATGCACAACTTTTTGGTTACGAAGCACGCGCTACGTTTGCTCCAAATAGATAGTAGCCCCTGAGACTCTGTTTGCCCGCCATAGGCGGCAAACGGGGGATCATATACTAATGGCTGCTCCGTACATGTGCGCAGGCATACAAGGATCCGGCAGCCGACCAGTCTATTGAAGTTGCCGAATTAAGGAGGCAAATCGGATCCATTGATGTTGATATCATGCTGGTGAATAAATGGTTGGAGGAGTCACAGGGTATGTGCTCGGCTTCCCTTATTATGATGTATAGGAAAATGCAAGAGGGGCACAATATTAATGCCATGTGTTTGCACTGGAGATGGTGTTGCTGCCGTGGAGGCCCTAAGGACAGAGCTTGCTCAGGCCAAGGAGCAAGCTTGGGCTAGCAATGTGGCTGCCCTAAAGGCGGCCGAAGAGTTGAGAGCCGAACTGGCTGGTCATCGCTGAAGCGAGGAAAAGATAGCCAAAATGGCTGAAGAGTTGAAAAATGCCGCGGACCGGTATGCACTCCTTGAAAAGGAGAATAAGGCTAGTTCGGCCGAGCTGGACAAGGCACTGAATGCCGCCAAGGAGATACGGACCGAGATCTGGGGTATGCGGGAGGAGCTCCAACAGGCCGACAAAATCGTGGCTGGGGGCTCATACCTACTACGGACGAAGTTTTTGGATCCGAAGTATGCTCCCCTGGCTGGGCGCTTTAGTCCGCAGACGCATATGCGGACCTGGCGAATAGTACAGTTGAGGCTGTCAAGTTCTTCGAGGATCAAGGTGATAAGGAGGTGGAGAGGCTTTTCTGGTCGCAATTCAATGCTCCCACTCACCCGCTGCCGCTAAATGAGAAGGTGGTTGCTATGGCGGAGCTCCACAGGCTATCCGGGCTTGCAATGCGGTCCATAATAGACCATCTTTGGCCACAGGGGCCTAAGCCGGACAGCTACTTTGGTTTGGTCCAGCAATTCCTTGGGGCTGTGTCTCAGATTGACGCCATGAGGAGGTCGGCGTGCATAGAGGGTGCGCGGATGGCTCTAGCCCGTGTTAAAGCCTATTGGACGGCTATGGAGGCCACTGTAGTAGCGACCCAGGATCCGGCGAGAGGCCAATATCCGGCTGAGCACTACTTGGCACAAGTCACAGAAGGTTCCCGCCTAATAGAGGCGCAATGCTCGAAGAATGTTTTGTTTGAGTGATAAGTCGAATCATTGTAGAGAACAATGTTTAGTTTAAACATGAGGCTATATTTATACTTTTGCCCGGAAGTATGATTGTATCCCCTTTGCGGCCGTTTTTATATGTATAAGTAGTCCGAAAGATAGCAGTCGTTGGCTTCATCCCCCACGCGTACAATGCGGGGGTGTTCGCAAAAAATATGCTTAATCACACTTGATCCAACGTCTTGGTCGATTAAGGAGGTGATCGCACGTCGAACTAGGCAACCAGACTATATAGCTGTAACACTTTCGCTTAGCCATGGGAGTATAATGGTGGGGCTACTATGTAGCCCCTCATACCTATGCGTGCATCTGAATACAGGCGCATGTGTACATGGCCGGGAAACGGCCCTTCGTTGATGCGGAGGAATCTTTAGAGATTCTGGTGAGTCGTCGAGTGGTTGAACAGTCTCTCACTGTATCATGACAGTCAGTTTTCGGCTTTCTCTACTAAGGCGCTCATCCGGAATAACCAGGGCACAATCGCAGTAGTTCTCCTTTGGCCTGCCTTAGTCGGTGATAACGGAACGTAAGGCGGCAAACCCAGGAGCCGGGCAAACCCAACATTTGACCAAAGACATGATTCGGAGCTGATGCATATATGGCCAAACTCGTGACGCCGAACACTCCCGAGGGTATTCGGTCTTTTGTAAAAGAACATAGGCTGACAAAAGCCTATTGTAAGCCCTTAATTTCTAGGTACGTGCAATTTAATCTGCTGTGGCCAAATGCCAATAACGGCAATATCCTCTGTGGGTATAGAACCCATGCGATGGTTAAACAACAAGAGGCAATAGAAAAGGTTTACACAGGGGCTTAATCTAAAAAGAAACATGTTGAACGGGGCCCTGCTGCATGTCTGTGCCTTTGTCTCTGTTGTGCCGTATCCTGGAAGGGTATTGCGCGAACGTTGTCTGTAAAAAAAGAAAAACTCGTAGGAGAGTGCAACGTAAGTATGCGATTAATAACAAAAGTGTAAGATGTTGGCCTGCCAATAAGGTCGAGCCAAGTGTGGGGCTATATACGGCCCCTGGTTTCCGTTATGGGATTACATATACGGTGCCCTGTTTGAATTTTATCCGGGCTACCGGACTCGTCTAACCGTGTCTGTGGTCGTAATGACCAGTCATGTTTTCTAATATTGGAGGCCTCTTATAGTCCGGCCGCTAGGGCCGTCGCATGTTCCTCTGCGCATGAAGAGTGCTCCGTTATTCTGCTAACGGTGATGACTCCACGGGGACCGGGCATCTTGAGTGTAAGGTAGCCATAGTGCGGCAATGCGTTGAAGCGGGCGAAGGCCGTTTTCCAAGCAATACGTGATAGCCGCTTTGGAAGGGTGCGATGGTGAAGAGCAGTTCTTCGCTCCTGGAGTTGCCTGGGGGGCCGAATGTTACTTCCAGCACGACAGAGCCCCTGCCGTAGGCTTCAACGCCTGGTATCACCCCTTCAAAGGTGGTGTTGCTTTGTCTAATTCTTGATGGGTTTATCCCCATTCTACGGACGGTGTCCTCGTATATTAAATTGAGACAAAGCCGCCGTCCATGAGGACACAGGTGAGACGGTATCCGTCGATTATTGGGTCAAGCACCAAGGCATGTGATCCTCCGCGCCGAATACTAGTTCGGTTGTCCATGTGATCGAAAGTGATCGGACGAGACATCCAGTAATGAGATGTGGGTACGATGGGCTCTACATCGTGCGCTTCTATGGGCGCACGTTCCTGCCTTCTCGTGCATGTGTGAGTTGCGTGGATCAGGTTTACTATTTTAACCTCTGGCGGGAATTTTTTCTATCCCCTAGTGTTCGGCTGGCGAGGTTCGTCCTCGTCTTCACTTGGTGTTTCCCTCCCTTTGTGTTTGGCATTTATTTTACCGGCCTACTTGAAGACCCAACACTCTCTATGGGTGTGGTTCACTGGTTTCTCCAGGGTGCCATGAATTTGGCATAGTCTGTCCAGGACTCTGTTCAGACCGGACGGTCCCTCTTTACTGCCTTTGAAAGGCTTCTTTTGCTGATCAGGTCCCCTGAATCCGGCGTTGACCGTCGTGTTATCCAGGCTCTCTTCCTTGTTTTGGCGTTTTTTTTATTACGTAGTGGCTTCCCGTTGCCATCCCTTATTTCGGATGTGCTGGGGTCGCTGGTGCCTTTACGGGCCAGCCAGCTATCTTCACCCGCGCAAAAGTGGGTCATAAGGCTTGTTAAGGCTGCCATTGTCCTTGGCTTTTCTTGGCCGAGGTGTCGGGCAAGCCATTTGTCACGGATGCTATGTTTGAAAGCCGCTAAGGCCTCGGCATCCGGACAGTCGACGATTTGATCCTTCTTAGTGAGGAATCTGTTCCAAAGCTTGCGAGCGGACTCTCCGGGCTGTTGTATTATGTGACTTAGATCGTCTGCATCTGGAGGCCGGACATAAGTCCCTTGAAAATTGGCCCTAAAAGCATCTTCGAGTTCCTCCCAACTTCCAATTGAGTTTTCGGGGAGGATTTTCAACCAGTGTCGAGCTGGTCCCTTCAGCTTTAGGGGAAGGTATTTGATGGTGTGGAGGTCATCCCCATGAGCCATGTGAATATGCAGGATAAAATCCTCAATCCAGACCCCTGGGTCTGTCGTGCCGTCGTATGCTTCTATGTTCACAGGTTTGAAGCCTTGTGGGAATTCATGGTCAAGTACTTCTTCGGTGAAGCACAGGGGGTGAGCAGCCCCTCTGTATCTGGACGCGATGTGACATGTAGTCGGCCATTGTTGTGTCCGGAGTTTATTCCGAACTGGTATCTGGCTTGTATGAGCGTTTGGGTGACCATATTCCTTTACCGGGGTGTGTCTTTTAGATCCATAGATGGACCTGGCTGCACCGGCCTTCTTATCCAGATGCTCATGTAGATCGTGCGCAGTGTCCGCAGGCGCTCTGTTATGGTTGTGAAGCGGTACGTCTGGTTTCTTGGTCGAATTTCTTTTGGTGGAACGGCCGTGTCGTCAAAATCTGTCAGTAGCTTGCGCTTTGGATAGCTTTTCGCATGGTGGTCATCACCATATCTTTCTTCGATGTCTAGCACTTTATTCCATCTTCGGCTGAGCATTTCCTGTGCAGCCTTGAGCCGTTGCTTCTTCTCTTTTAGACTTCTTGCGGTGGCCATAAGCTTTCGGTTGAGGTTGTCTCGTTCCACTTGTTCGTCCGGGATGACGAATGCATCGTTGTCCGGACTGTCTTCCTGTTCTAGGGAGGCTTCATGAGCTCGTCCCTCCGGATCATTATGATCAGATATTTGCTCCGAACTTGATTTGGCATGACCTGGCTCATCCTGCTCCATCGCTGGGTCCATGTGGTCGTTGTTGCTTTCAGAGTTTGCGGGTATATCGACCCTTCTTGCGCTCTTGTCGCTATTTTTGCAATTGCTGGACTTTGAGCGGCGTCTGGGCCGCCTTTTTGGCTTTTTCCCGGGAGTTTTATCTTCCGGATTATCGATGTCGTCCTTATTGGGTGTATCTACCATGTATATATCGTGTGATAAGGTAGTAGTCCCGCACCCCAGGGATTCTGGAGCTTCTCCTGCATCGTCGTCCATACCGTCAATGTCTTCGGAGTCAAGCACGTCAGTTAAATCTTCGATCGTGGCAATGAAGTGGGTGGTGGGTGGGCACCAAATTCCTTCGTCGCCTGCTTCCCACTCGGGCCGGACATAGTTCGGCCCAGAGCCTCCTGACAAAGAGAGAGACTTTAATGAGTTCAGCATGTCGCCAAAGGGCGAGTGCTGAAAGATGTCCGCAGCGCTAAACTCCATTACCGGAGCCCAACCTGGCTTGGCTGGCTCGAGAGTGTGCGGACCGGGACCAACGACCAGATATGAGTCTCGGGGCCCAGGGTTACAGGCCTCCACAAAGGTGAGACCTATGTTCGGCTCCACCGCCGGTGTGTATGCGGCCTGCGGGGCGGGGTCTACCCCTCTGTCCTTGGGCAACGCAACCTGTTTCAGATTTAGATCCGGGGCTATTGCAGGGATGATGTTCCGAGCATTGTCCGACAGCAGGTCTAGGCCATGCTCGTCGTGACTGTATGGCGCTCCTAGCACAGGGCCAAATCCGTCGAAGATCAAGTCTCCGTGAATATCCGCCGTGTAGTTCAAGTTTCCGAACCTGATCTGGTGGCCAGGGGCATAGCTGTCGATCTGCTCCAGATGGCCAATTGAATTGGTCCGCAGTGCGAAGCCGCCGAACACAAAGATTTGTCCGGGGAGAAAAGTCTCACCCCGGACCGTGTTGTTGACGATTTAAGACGCCATCAAGCCTCGAAGCGACAACAGAGGAACTCTCAATGAAAGCACCAATGTCGGTGTCAAAACTGGCGGATCTCGGGTAGGGCGTCCCGATCTATGCGTCTTAGGATGATGGTAACAGGATGCAAAGGACACAATGTTTACCCAGGTTCCGGCCCTCTCGATGGAGGTAAGACCCTACTTCCTGCTTCATTAATATTGAAGATATGTGTAGTACAAGAGTATATCTACCACGAGATCGTAGAGGCTAAACCCTAAGAGCTAGCCTATGATGGTATGATTGTAATTGTGATCGGCCTTGTAAGGACCATCCTCTCCAGTTTATATAGACACCGGAGAGCTAGGGTCTACATGGAGTCGGTTACAAGGAAGGAAATATAATATCCGAATCGCCAAGCTTGTCTTCCACGCAAAGGAGAGTCCCATCCGGACACGAGCTGAAGTCTTGAGTCTTGTATCTTGACGCTTCTATAGTCCGGACGATGTATACAGTCCGGCTGTTCGGATACCCCCTTATCCAGGACTCCCTCAGTTACCCATGCCCGTATTGATGGAGATCCCGCGATAAGGGGACACGATCTCTGCTTTGACAAGATGTGCCAAAGAAATTGCCTCGCGATGTGTGCGGAAGCAGGTTGTAGAAAACAGTTCAAATAAAAACTGGACCATGGCGTGATGTCACTTTTCGAAGAATTGTCAGCAGATTAGATTCGTGGATTATTATTATTCTCTCTACGGTGGTATATGTTATCTTGCAGAGACGGACACGGTCCTTGTGTTCGGAATTTATCTTGGAGTATTCGGAGATGGAACCCGCCTCGCAATGCCGAAGACAATCTACGCGCCGGACTCATCGTCATTGAAGCCTGGTTCAGGGGCTACTGAGGGAGTCCTGGATAAGGGGGTATCCGGATAGCCGGACTATGTACTTTGGCTGGACTGTTGGACTATGAAGATACAAGATAGAAGACTTCGTCCCGTGTCCGAATGGGACTCTCGTTGGCATGGAAGGCAAGCTTGGTGATTCGGATGTAGATCTCCTGCTCTGTAAACCAACTCTGTGTAACCCTAGCCCCCTCCGGTGTCTATATAAGCCGGAGGGTTTAGTCTGTAGGACACAACAACAACAATCATACCATAGGCTAGCTTCTAGGGTTTAGCCTCTTTGATCTCGTGGTAGATCCACTCTTGTAATACTCATATCATCAAGATCAATCAAGCAGGAAGGAGGGTATTACCTCCATCGAGAGGGCCCGAACCTAGGTAAACATCGTGTCCCCAGCCTCCTGTTACCATTAGCCTTAGACGCACAGTTCGGGACCCCCTACCCGAGATCCGCCAGTTTTGACACCGACACCGGCGAGGAGGGGTCCTTGGGCAAAACCAGAGGGATAGGATTGAAGAGGGGAATACGGTGCACCTGCCTATACCCGTGGCACGTCGGGGGATGGCCAGAGCTGCTCGCAATCAACCTCGCAAGTGGCGGTGGTGGTAGGGACTTCCTAGAGAGAAAGAAGGCGACGGCGAGGGGCGGTTCCAGGGGCTCCACTACTTCCAGGCGTCAGCAGTGGATCTCCAGAGACACGCCTGAGAGGTTGGTTGGGCTCCAAGAGCTCAGGAGCGGGGTGGCTAGGCTGCAGGGGTCGCCGGCGAGCTCTGGTCAGGCACGGCGGCCAGAGGCCTGCCCGGCCGGGCTGCGGCTGTGTTGCGTGTTCGTGGAGGTTGAGTGGTGCGGTGTGTGCCTTTGGGGCGGAGGGGAAGGCTCTATTTATAGCCGGGGGAAGGGGGCAACATGTCGTCGCCGGAGCTCTCTAGAAGCCAGCGAGGAACGACGAGAGGCGTCAGCGAGGGGGTGAGGGGCTCAGCGATCACGCGGAGGCTGTTCACGCTCGTGGACGAGCACAGGCAGCAGGGGGAGAAGAAGACAGGGGCACGGGTGCATTGTGTCTTTTGGCCGCGACGTGCCCGTGCTCGTTGCGGCATCTCTGGCGTCGGCGAGAGCCAGGGAGGGTCAAGGGTGAAGAGATGAAGCTGGTGGCGCGGTGCGGCAGTCGTCGGTGAGCTCTGGCTTGAGCACGCGCTGAACAGAGGCACTCGCGCGATGTGGAGCGTGTGGGACACATGCCAGGCCTCATGTCCACACGCGGTCACCACCCTGGCATGGTCAAAACGATGCCCACGCATGGCCAAACCTTGTATGCACTGTAGACCATGCAGTGTTTAGTCCAGGAAAGGTGAAGACTCAATGTCAAGCCGGCCAGATGTGACTCTAGCTTGCTGGCAAGTTTCTGGACAGAAACTTGGTCGCCAAGTTTGGAGGGCTTCTAGAAGGCCATTAGGGCTGATTTCCTTGGGTTAATGGTTACTTAGGAGGGTAATGAGGCTCAAGAAAAACCAGTTCCAAAGGATCAAGGAAAAATACACTTGTTGTACAAAGTGCATTTTTGGGCCAGAAGGGAAATGATTTTCTGTAGCAAAAATATTACAAAAATCCATGCAATATTTTTGCTCAGGGAGGTGGGCCAAGGTTCAAAGAATATTCAGGAATTATCTCAAGATTTTTGGAGCAATAAAAATAGGGGTTGCTTTGGAGCACTAGTTTCTGAAATGGGTTTTCAGAAGGAAAATGAATATTTTTCTTTTATGAAAAATATTCATTGGGCCATTTTAGGGTTTTTCAGAGAAATGAGGTTGAATGAGAGGTAGATGGGTCACTTGGGTGAAATCCAAGGGTATGCCCAAGTGTAAGTCTATTTGAATTGATTCCAAAAACTCAAATCCAAAGCAAAGGCAAATCAAGTCCGGAAAAAGAGAGAAGGAAAAATCCAGGGTGCCACGGGTTATGTTTGGGCGGTCCAAATTTTGGTAGCGAGGAAATGAGATGCTCCTCAAGATCATATGTGGTATGAAAAAGCCACTATGTATGAACCAGAAGATGACCATGACATCCAGCGAAGTGGAAAGATGAATGTCACGTAAGCCCAACCAAACGTCACATAAGTTGGTGATGTGCTATAAAGTGTACGTGCTTTGGAGAGCCCAAAAATTTCTTCCTCATATAGATGGCTTAGGGGTTCAACCATCCAAGCATCCACCGATCATGCCAAAAGAGGTATTTGGCTTTGTTGCCCATGGTGATGGTAGTGCAAGCTCAGGACATGTCCATGCCCATCTTCGAGAAGGCATCACTGTGCCACGCCATAGTTGGGACTGGTGAAGGTGCATCTATGGCCCTCTAGTTTGGTTTACTGATTAATAAAAACAGTTTAATGGACCAATTTATTACCGAGTGTTAGTATGTGTATAGTTCCAAAAGCAATGGTTTATCAAAACAAAATTTGATGTGTAAGAAAGACTTAAACTGAGAAGGCTATCCCCGCAAAACAAAAGGCTAGAAGGTTAGACATAATTTCCTAGTCATTTGAGTGGTTCAAGAATCACATTGAGTATATGAAAAATTTGTAGGGGAACGTAGCACTAATTCAAAAATTTCTACGCAACACCAAGATCAATATATGGAGATTCTAGCAACAAGAGAGGGAGGGGATGAGCATCTTAATACCTTTGAAGATCGCTAGGCGGAAGCGTCACTAGAATGCGGATGAGGGAGTCGTACTCGCGGCGATTCAAATCGCGGAAGATCCGATCTATGCCAAACGGACAGCGCCTCCGCGTTCAACACACGTACAGCCTGGGGACGTCTCCTCCTTGTTGATCCAGCAAGGGGAGAGGATAAGTTGAGGAAGAGCTCCGGCAGCACGACGGCGTGGTGGTGGAGCTTGCAATTCTCCGGCAGGGCTTCACCAAGCACTACGGAGGAGGAGGTGGAGTTGCGGAGGGGGAGGGTTGTGCCAGGCGAAGGGTGCGGCAGCCCTTCCCCCCCCCCACTATTTATAGGGGGAAGGGGATCGGGGCCCTTAGATCTCATCTAAGGGGGGGCGGCGGCCAAGGGGGGAGCTTGCCCCCCAAGTTGGTGGGAGGCGCCCCCACCTCCTAGGGTTTTCAACCCTAGGTGCCTTGGGCCCTAGGGGGCGCACAAGCCCACTAGGGGGCTGGTTCCCACCCTTGTTCAGCCCACTAGGTCCCCCGTGGCAGGTGGACCCACTCGGTGGACCTTCGAACACCTTTCGATGGTCCCGGTACAATACCGGTAACCCCAGAAATTATTCCGATGACTGAAACTGGACTTCCCACATATAAATCTTTGCCTCCGGACCATTCTGAAACTCCTTGTGACGTCCGAGATCTCACCCGGGACTCCAAACAACATTTGGTAACTGCATACTAATTCCCATAACAACTCTACCGCCACCGAACCTTAAGTGTGTAGACCCTACGGGTTCGAGAATCATGAAGGCATGACCGAGACAGCTCTCCGGCCAATAACCAACAGCGGGATCTGGATACCCATGTTGGCTCCCACATGTTCCATGATGATCTCATCGGATGAACCATAATGTCGGGGATTCAATCAATCCCGTATGCAATTCCCTTTGTTAATCGGTACGTTACTTACCCGAGATTCGAGCATCGGTATCCCAATACCTCGTTCAATCTCGTTACCAGCAAGTCACTTTACTCATTCTGTAATGCATGATCCCGTGACTAACTACTTAGTCACATTGAGCTCATTATTATGATGCATTATCGAGTGGGCCCAGAGATACCTCTCCATCATACGGAGTGACAAATCCCAGTCTCGATTTGTGCCAACCCAACAGACACTTTCGGAGATACCTATAGTGTACCTTTATAGCCACCCAGTTACGTTGTGACATCTGGTACACCCAAAGTATTCCTATGGTATCCGGGAGTTGCACAATCTCATGGTCTAAGGAAATGATACTTGACATTAGAAAAGCTTTTAGCAAACAAACTACACAATCTTGTGCTATGTTTAGGATTGGGTCTTGTCCATCACATCATTCTCCTAATAATGTGATCCCGTTATCAATGACATATAATGTCCATGGTCAGGAAACCATGACCATCTATTCATCAATGAGCTAGTCAACTAGAGGCTCACTACGGACATGTTGTGTTCTATGCATTCACACATGTATTACGGTTTCCGGTTAATACGACTATAGCATGAACAATAGACAAATATCATGAACAAGGAAATACAATAATAACCATTTTATTATTGCCTCTAGGGCATATTTCCAATAGTCTCCCACTTGCACTAGAGTCAATAATATAGTTACATTGTTATGAATTGAACACCCATAGAGTTCTGGTGTTGATCATGTTTTGCTCGCGGAAGAGGTTTAGTCAACAGATCTGCGGCATTCAGATCCGTATGCACTTTACAAATATCTATGTATCCATCTTGAACGTTTTCACGAATGGAGTTGAAGCGACGCTTGATATGCCTCGTCTTCTTCTAAAACCAGGGCTCCTTCGCAAGGGCAATAGCTCCAGTGTTGTCACAGAAGGGAGTCATCGGGCCCGACGCATTGGGAATAACCCCTAGGTTGGTAATGAACTCCTTCATCCATATTGCTTCATGTGCTGCCTCCGAGGCTACCATGTACTCCGCTTCACATGTAGATCCCACCATGACGCTTTGCTTGCAACTTCACCAGCTTACTGGCCCACCATTCAAAATATACACGTATCCGGTTTGTGACTTGGAGTCATACAGATCTGTGTCGAAGCTAGCATCAACGTAACCCTTTACGACAAGCTCTTCATCACCTCCATAAACAAGAAACATATCCTTAGTGCCTTTCAAGTACTTTAGGATATTCTTGACCGCTGTCTAGTGTTCCATGCCAGGATTACTTTGGTACCTCCCTACCAAACTTACGGCAAGGTTCACATCAGGTCTGGTACATAGCATGGCATACATAATAGACCCTATGGCTGAGGCGTAGGGGATGACACTCATCTTTTCTCTATCTTCTGCCGAGGTCGGGCATTGAGCTGTGCTCAATTTCTCATCTTGCAAAATAGGCAAGAACCCCTTCTTGGACTGATCCATATTGAACTTCTTCAATATCTTATCAACGTATGTGCTTTGTGAAAGACCGATGAGGCATCTCGATCTATCTCTATAGATCTTGATGCCTAATATGTAAGCAGCTTCTCCAAGGTCCTTCATTGAAAAACACTTATTCAAGTAGGCCTTTATGCTATCCAAAAGTTCTATATCATTTCCCATCAATAGTATGTCATCCACATATAATATGAGAAATGCTACAAAGCTCCCACCCACTTTCTTGTAAACGCAGGCTTCTCCATAAGTCTGCATAAACCCAAACGCTTTGATCATTTCATCAAAATGAATGTTCCAACTCCAAGATGCTTGCACCAGCCCATAGATGGAGCGCTGGAGCTTGCACACCTTGTTAGCATTCTTAGGATCGACAAAACCTTCCGGCTGCATCATATACAATTCTTCCTTGAGGAAACTGTTAAGGAATGCCGTTTTGACGTCCATTTGCCATATCTCATAATCATAGAATGCGTCAATTTCTAACAAGATTCAGACAGACCTCAGCTTCGCTACGGGTGAGAAGGTCTCAACGTAGTCAACCCCTTGAACTTGTCGATAACCCTTAGTGACAAGTCGAGCTTTATAGATGATCACATTACCATCCGCGTCAGTCTTCTTCTTAAAGATTCATTTATTTTCTATGGCTCGCCGATCACCTGTCAAAGTCCATACTTTGTTTTCATACATGGATCCTATCTCGGATTTCATGGCTTAAAGCCATTTTTTGGAATCTGGGCCCGCCATCGCTTCTTCATAGTTCGAAGATTCGCCATTGTCTAACAACATGATTTCCAGGATAGGGTTGCCATACCATTCTGGTGTGGAACATGTCCTTGTGGACCTATGAAGTTCAGTAGCAACTTGATCCGAAGTTCCTTGATCATCATCATTAACTTCCTCTCTAGTCGGTGCAGGCACCATAGAAACATCTTCCTGAGCTGCTCTACTTTCCGGTTCAAGAGGCGGTACTTCATCAAGTTCTACTTTCCTCCCACTTACTTCTTTCGAGAGAAACTGTTTCTCCAGAAAGGATCCATTCTTAGCAACAAAGATCTTGCCTTCGGATTTGAGGTAGAAAGTATACCTAATGGTTTCCTTAGGGTATCCTATGAAGACGCATTTTTCCGACTTGGGTTCAAGCTTTTCAGGTTGTAGTTTCTTGACATAAGCATTGCATCCCCAAACTTTTAGAAACGACAGCTTAGGTTTCTTCCCAAACCATAATTCATACGGTGCCGTCTCAAAGGATATAGACGGTGCCCTGTTTAAAGTGAATGTGGCTGTCTCTAAAGCATAACCCCAAAATGATAGCGGTAAATCAGTAAGAGACATCATAGATCGCACCATATCCAATAGAGTGCAATTACGACGTTCGGACACACCATTGCGCTGAGGTGTTCCAGGCAGCATGAGTTGTGAAATGATTCCACATTTCCTTAAGTGTGTACCAAACTCATGACTCAAATATTCTCCTCCACGATCTGATCGTAGGAACTTTATTTTCCTGTCACGTTGATTCTCCACCTCACTCTGAAATTCCTTGAACTTTTCAAAGGTCTCAGACTTGTGTTTCATCAAATAGACATACCCATATCTACTTAAGTCATCAGTGAGGGTGAGAACATAACGATAGCCACCGCGAGCCTCAACGCTCATTGAACCACACACATCAATATGTATAATTTCCAACAAGTTGGTTGCTTGCTCCATTGTTCCGGAGAACGGAGTCTTGGTCATCTTGCCCAAGAGGCATGGTTCGCACATGTCAAATGATTCATAATCAAGAGACTCCAGAAGTCCATCCGCATGGAGTTTCTTCATGCGTTTGACACCAATGTGACCAAGGCGATAGTGCCACAAGTATGTGGGACTATCATGATTAACCTTACATCTTTTGGTATTCACACTATGAATATGTGTAACATCACGTTCGAGATTCAATAGGAATAAACCATGGACCAGCGGGGCATGACCATAAAACATATCTCTCATATAAATAGAACAACCATTATTCTCGGATTTAAATGAGTAGCCATCTCACATTAAACGAGATCCAGATACAATGTTCATGCTCAAAGCTGGCACTAAATAACAATTATTGAGGTTTAAAACTAATCCCATAGGTAAATATAGAGGTAGCATGCCGACGGCGATCACATCGACCTTGGAACCATTCCCGACGTGCATCATCACCTCGTCCTTCGCCAGTCTCCGCTTATTCCGCAGCTCCTGTTTTGGGTCACAAATATGAGCAACCGCACTGGTATCAAATACCCAGGAGCTACTACAAGTACTGGTAAGGTACACATCAATAACATCTATATCACATATACCTTTGGTGTTGTTGGCCTTCTTGTCCACTAAGTGCTTGGGGCAGTTCTGCTTCCAGTGACCATTTCCCTTGCAATAAAAGCACCGAGTCTCGGGCTTGGGTCCATTGTTTGGCTTCTTCCCAGCAACTGATTTACCGGGCGCGGAAACTCCTTTGTCGTCCTTCTTGAAGTTCTTTTTACCCATGCCTTTCTTAAAACTAGTGGTCTTATTCACCATCAACACTTGATGTTCCTTTTTGATTTCCACCTCCGCAGATTTCAGCATTGAATATAACTCAGGAATGGACTTCTCCATCCCCTACATATTGTAGTTCATCACGAAGCTATTGTAGCTAGGTGGGAGCGACTGGAGGATTCTATCAATGGCTGAGTCATCTGGGAGATTAACTCCCAACTGAGACAAACGGTTGTGTAACCCGGACATAGTGAGTATGTGCTCACTGACAGAACTGTTTTCCTCCATATACAACTACAGAACTTGTCGGAGACTTCATACCTCTCGACTCGGGCATGAGCTTGGAAAACCATTTTTAGCTCTTGGAACATCTCATATGCTCTGTGCTGCACAAAACGCTTTTGAAGCCCCGGTTCTAAGCTGTATAGCATGCCGCACTGAACCAGGGAGTAATCATCACTACGTGACTGCCAGGCGTTCATAACGTCTTGAGTTGCTGGGAAAATGGGTGCTTCACCTAGCAGTGCTTCTAGGACATATGCTTTCTTGGCAGCTATGAGGATGATCCTCAAGTTCCGGACCCAGTCCGTATAGTTGCTACCATCATCTTTCAGCTCGGTTTTCTCTAGGAACGCGTTGAAGTTGAGGGCAACATTAGCGTCGGCCATTTGATCTACAAGACATATTGCAAAGATTTTAGACTATGTTCATGATAATTAAGTTCATCTAATCAAATTATTTAATGAACTCCCATTCAGATAGACATCCCTCTAGTCATCTAAGTGATACATGATCCAGTCAACTAGGTCGTGTCCTATCATCACGTGAGACGGACTAGTCATCATCGGTGAACATCTTCATGTTGATCGTATCTACTATACGACTCATGTTTAACCTTTCGGTCTCTCGTGTTCTGAGGCCATGTCTGTACATGCTAGGCTCGTCAAGTCAACCTAAGTGTTTTGCATGTGTAAATCTGGCTTACACCCGTTGTATGCGAATGTTAGAATCTATCACACCCGATCATCGCGTGGTGCTTCGAATCAACGAACTTTCTCAACGGTGCACAGTTAGGGGGAACACTTTCTTGAAATTTTAATGAGGGATCATCTTATTTATGCTACCATCGTTCTAAGCAAATAAGATATAAACATGACAAACATCACATGCAAATCATAAAGTGACATGATATGGCCAATGTCATTTTGCGCCTTTGATCATCATCTTCGAGGCATGGCATGATCACCTTCGCCATCGACATGACACCATGATCTCCATCATCGTGTCCTCATGAAGTTGTCTCGCCAACTATTACTTCTACTACTATGGCTAACGGTTATCAATAAAGTAAAGTAATTACATGGCGTTATCATTAACACGCAGGTCATACAATAAATTAAGACAACTCCTATGGCTCCTGCCGGATGTCATACTCATCGACATGCAAGTCGTGATTCCTATTACAAGAACATGATCAATCTCATACATCACATATCATTCATCACATTCTTTTGGCCATATCACATCACATAGCATACCCTGCAAAAACAAGTTAGACGTCCTCTAATTGTTGTTGCATACGTGGGTGCTATGGGTTTCTAGCAAGAACGTTTCTTACCTACGCAAAAGCCACAAGGGTGATATGCCAATTGCTATTTACCCTTCATAAGGACCCTTTTCATCAAATCTGGTCCGACTAAAGTTGGAGAGACTGGCACCTGCTAGCCACCTTTATGCAACAAGTGCATGTCAGTCGGTGGAACCTGTCTCACGTAAGCGTATGTGTAAGGTCGGTCTGGATCATTTCATCCCACAATACCGCCGAAACAAGATAGGACTAGTAATGGCAATCAAATTGAACAAACCAACACCCACAACTACTTGTGTTCTACTCGTTCATAAAATCTACGCAATAGACCTAGCTCATGATGCCACTTAGGGGAACGTAGCAATAATTCAAAATTTTCTACGCAACACCAAGATCAATCTATGGAGATTCTAGCAACAAGAGAGGCAGAGGGTGAGCATCTTCATACCTTTGAAGATCGCTAAGCAGAAGCGTCACTAGAACGCGGATGAGGGAGTCATACTCGCGGCGACTCAAATCGTGGAAGATCCGATCTACGCCGGACGAACGGCGCCTCTGCATTCAACACACGTACAGCCCGGGGACGTCTCCTCCTTCTTGATCCAGCAAGGGAGAGGAGAAGTTGATGGAGAGCTCCGGCAGCATGACGACGTGGTGGTGGAGCTTGCAGTTCTCCGGCAGGGCTTCACCAAGCACTACGGAGGAGGAGGTGGAGTTGTAGAGGGGGAGGGCTGCGCCAGGAGAAGGGTGCAGCAGCCCCCCCCCCACTATTTATAGGGGGAAGGGGGAAGGGGGGCGGCCCCCTTAGATCTCATCTAGGGGGGCGGCGGCCAAGGGGGGGAGCTTGCCCCCCAAGTTGGTGGGAGGCAACCCGAGGCGCCTTGGGCCCTAGGAGGGTGCACCAGCCCACTAGGGGGCTGGTTCCCACCCTTATTCAGCCCACTAAGTCCCCCATGGCAGGTGGACCTGTCGTGGTTCTAAGACTGACAGTAGAAAGGGGGTAGGTATGGAGAGGCAAGATCTCAGCTATGGTGAAGGTGTACACACGGGGTTTACGAGTTCAGGCCCTTCTCGGAGGAAGTAACAGCCCTACGTCTCGGTGCTCGGAGGTGGTCGATTGGATTATGTGTGTGATATTACAGGGGGTGCGAACCCTTTTCCTGGACGAGGGGGTAGCTTATATAGAGTGCGCCAAGACCCCAGCCATCCTCCATTACAAGGGGATTAATGTACATAAAGTAGGGGCATTACTGATAACGCCAGTCTTAAGTGCTATTAATGACCTTAAAGGCTACGGAGTGAATGTCCGACCGTTGCAATGCTGAGTGACTCCTGATCTTCAGTAGGTCCAGTGATTCCTTGTATAGTCGAGTGACGACCAATAAGAGGGGTATCCGAGTGATATGATGTGTCGAGTGGATTGCACTCGACACCTTTGACTGGGGGTCCTTCGTTGCCTCTTTGCTTCTTATCTTCTAGGGTAGTGACCTTAGGTAGGATGTATAGGTCAGGCCTATGACCCTATCCTAGGTCTGTATCCTCATCACTAGCCCCCTAATGGATTGAGGACCGAGTGGAAAAGAAGATCGCAGTGGACTTCGCTTCAGCCTTCGTGTTTCGTGAGTGCTTGCGTCAAACGGATGGCTAGCGTCCAAACTTTTAGCTTCATTTCAGTTGCCTCGATCGATTCTGAAGTTGTCGAGTGAATTAATGACATCATTGTCGGTGTCAAAACCGACGGATCTCGGGTAGGGGGTCCCGATCTGTGCGTCTTAGGCTGATGGTAACAGGAAGCAAGGGACACAATGTTTACCCAGGTTCGGGCCCTCTCGATGGAGGTAAAACCCTACTTCCTGCTTGATTAATATTGAAGATATGAGTAGTACAAGAGTAGATCTACCACGAGTTCGTAGAGGCTAAACCCTAAGAGCTAGCCTATGATGGTATGATTGTAATTGTGATCGGCCTTCTAAGGACCATCCTCTCCGGTTTATATAGACACCGGAGAGGGCTAGGGTTTACATGGAGTCGGTTACAAGGAAGGAAATATAATATCCGGATCGCCAAGCTTGTCTTCCACGCAAAGGAGAGTCCCATCCGGACACGGGCCGGAGTCTTGTGTCTTGTATCTTCACGCTTCAATAGTCCGGACGATGTATATAGTCCGGCTCTCCGGATACCCCCTAATCCAGGACTCCCTCGGTAGCCCCTGAACTAGGCTTCAATGATGATGAGTCCAGCGCACAGTCTTGTTTTTGGCATTGCAAGGCGGGTTCCCTCTCTGAATACTCCGATGTACCCATCACGACGAACAGTGTCCGGCATCTCATCAATGTTGTATTCCTTGGCTTCAGTGCTTCAATAATGACCATTTCCACGTGTCGAGCAAATGCGAGGAGTCGAGGCATTTTTGCATTTGCCACCCTCGGTTCTTTGGGCTAACCGTCTATTTGAAGAGACGGGGATTCCCAGATCCAAACCTCACTCTCCCTCCTCGAGCAAGCATCCAACAGAGCGCCCAGAAAAAACCATTCCAACATGGCCGGTCGTCGCAGCTCTTCTGCTCGCTCCCCTTGCCCCAAGCCGGGGGACTGGGGAGAGTGTTCAGTTTCTCATAGCCGTTTGATAAAGTTACAAACCCAAGGGCTCCTCCCGCCGGCGTTCATGGTCCCTGTCCGAGCCGGAGTGGCCACCTATAACGGCGGAGAACAAGCGGAGAGATCACCCAATCCGTCTCCAGAGGAGCGAATATGCCTAATTCCGCATCTGTTAAGGGGCGTCGGGTTTCCTATTCATCCATTCCTTCGTGGGCTTCTGGAGTTCTACGGCCTCCAGTTGCACAACTTTACCCCAGCCTCCGTACTACATATAGCAGGGTATGTCGCCCTTTGTGAGCTATTTCTAGGCTGCGAGGCTCATTTCGGATTGTGGAAGAAGCTGTTCTGCCTTGTCCCCCGCAACCAGGGAGAATCCCTATGTCAAGTGGGCGGGGCCGAAGTATGGCGTATCGCTGAGACCGGATACCTATCCGGCACTCCCAAGAAGGCACCAGATAACTGGGCTTCAGAGTGGTTTTATATTGACGATGCTCCCCTTCCGGATCCAGTCCGGACAGGACTCCCCAAGTTCAGTAACACCCCGCCGAGGGCACGTCTAAGCTGGCGCCCCGAGGCCCCCAAGAAGAGGATTCCAGGGAAATACATTTCATGATGAGCAGGATAAAGTTACTGGCCAAATCCGGACTGACGATAGTCGAGGTCATGGCAATATGCATAATGCGGGGAGTGCAACCGCTTCAATATCGGGGCAATCCCATGTGGCACTTCAACGGGACAGACGATGCCACCCGCTGTGGCCGTAAGGGTCCGGACTCCCCCACCGCTCTGGCAAGGATACTGTCCGACCTATACAAAGGAGAAGAGGAAGACTTCCTCCATATCAAACCGCGGGACGGATTCTCCATGTATAATCCCCCAAACTGGGTAAGTCGTCATTTATTTTCTCGCTTCACTTATTGTGGCGTTCTTTGCTAAAGTTACCTGCATCGATATTTCTGAGCAGGAGGTGAGGAGGGTCGTAGAAGGAATCTCCAGCCCTTCCCCGCAGCCAGAGGATCCCGAAAGGGCCCTGGATCCAGGACTCGAAGAAGACCCAGATGCGGCCGTGGAGCTTGTCGACGGGATATTTTATCGGGCGAGCCGTGACGGCGCCTCAGTGGCTATTACTGCTGATTATCCCGGACTGCTACCCTCGTCGCGTGTAAGCCAAGCTGAAGACTCGATCCTCCGAAGAGGACTCTTTCCTGATGTCACACCTTATCCCTGAAGCGTCGTGTTTTTGCAGAAACGACGTTCGGAGCGCAGAGCCGAGCCCGTAGGGACCCGTCAGCCACAGGCGTCCGGATTGGGTAGGCTCAAGAGGAAAGCGGTTAGGGCCGACACGCCTCTACAGAGGTAAGGAAACGACCTGTCATGTAATTATTGTTATTTGAAGTGTAACAGCGCCCTTTACATCCTGGCAGGAAGAGGGGTATCCGGACTATATTCGGGGATCCTGCCAACCACGCCTCCACCAGTCGGGCTCCAGAACCAACTTCGAGAGAGGAGGCAGACGTAGGGCCAATGCCGCATAGTCCTCCGACAGAGGACGCAGATATGCTCTCTGCCACGAATTCTGAAGTAGAGAGCGCCATGAATCACCAGCGTCGACGGGCCGTGCTTCGTAATAACATCTTTTCTGAAGAGGAATTTAATGCTTTCAGTTCGTGAGAGGCATACATCTGAGCTGCTCAAAGCGGACTCGCCCGGGCAACAGTCCAGTATACCAAAGATATACGGGTAAGAAAGTTTGATGAGCATGTATAGAAATAGCCCCTGAGACTTGAAACGGTTGAAACAACAGTTTTAAGTATCAATTTATGTGTAGGTTCTTATAGATAAGAATGAGCAATTATCTCGGGAGCTAGATGAGTGCAAGACCCAACTGAGGGCCACAGTTTCCAAGCTAGAGGAATCCCAGAAGTCCTCATATGGTAACATTTATCTCGATTGTATGAAAATGCACCAGTTAGCAACTGGCTGGTATGACAAATTTAACAGAAAATTCTGTAGATAATCCCGGAGTAAATCCGGAGGGCGGGAGGGATGACGAGTCGCATCTCCAGAGGCAACTAAAGGCCGGCGAGCGCATTCTTACGCAAGTTAAGAAGGAGAAGAATGCTCTCCAAGATGCCAATGTTCGGCTAGACGTGGAAATGAAAGACGTCCGTGCGCAGCTGGCGGACTCCGTAAAGGAGAACAAAAGGCTTCGCCGCGGCATTTATGGTAAGTGCCTAGACAAACTGTAGCATAGTTCGGCAGGGAAGTGTATTAATAGAGTTTTGCTTGTAGGAATGCTGACGGGTCGCCCGGAGGAGGAGATGCCCGCATCTGCAAGCGATTTACTGCAAGACCTCTCACAGCTGCACGAGCGAGCTCGGCAGGCGATGCAAGGCGTATGCAGGCCTTGTGGCCGTCAAGCCTCCTGCCAACTGGCATGGGAGAGCTTGTGGACATGCTTCAAGGAGCACGGCGGCGCTTTCGACTGTGGAAGATGTCAGCCTACTGGCAGGGTGCAAGGGAAGCATGGGCTATGGTGAAAACACGCTACACCAAGTTGGACCCGAACCATATGGCCGAAATCGGAGCGGTAGGGCCAGATGGGCAAGAAATTCCCGTTAGTCTAGTATATGACCAGGTGGCGTTGGCCGCGAAGTATTCTCAACAGGATTGTAAGCTAGTTAGCCTGTTGGATGGTATGGAAGATAAATATAGTCAGTCCAAGTGACTGTGTAATTCAATGGACATAAGTATCCCCTAGCCGGATTAAAATCATTTGTCATGGCGGACCTTTTCGCTTCAGCCCTTGGATCCTATAGTCCGGGGTGTGTCCAAATAACCACTCAGTTATACAAAACCGGAGTATGCGTGGAAACTAGGCGTAGGGGTCATAAGTGCTTGAACAGACAAGTACCCAACTAGTTATGTTATATTACATGGACAGTAAGAAACATCTTCCAGGGAGAATAGTTCCGTTAAGGGTTCCTTTCCCTGGGTAAGCATGCGACAAGGCACATGTCCGAACTACGAACCATGGTGCAGGATACAAAACTTCTGAGGATTTATGTTATAATAAACAAAGACATCTTTTGTTCATCGACCGAATATTCTCTTAAGGAAACTAGCTTTCGGCTTCACCCAGTCGAGGTACACATTCGGCTCAACCGGCAGTAACAATCGTAGAGGTTCTCCCCTTATGCCCTAGCCGAATTAACGGGAACGTAGGGCATAAACACAGGAGCCAGGCAACCTAGCTTGGCCCATCTTAAGTCATATCGATGCATATAATGGTGAAGAAAAGGCACACATGGAAAAGGAAACGCATGTGTGACGGGCAAAAAGCCCTGAAAGTAATTTATATTTAGCTTCCGTATAGGAAGCCCCCAGGTAAAGCTTACACAAATAGTGCAGCCGGAGTAATTCGGGAGTCCGTACTGTATTAAATACTGTGTGTGAAAGGAAAAAGATCGAGAAAGGAAGAGAGAGGGAGCATAATTAAAAAGGAGGGGTAAGGAGACGAACACAGAGTTCGATGCTAGGCGTAGAATCTCCGGAGTCTGGCCGCGTTCCTTGGGTTTGGCTCGAGTCTGTTGTCGGATGCATTACGTAAGTGATATGCTCATCCGGTGAGGACTTTGTCGATGACGAAGGGGCCTTCCCACTTGAGTTTGAGGTTGTCCTTCTTCTTCTCCGGTAAGCGTAGAACGAGCTCGCCAATTTTATAAGTTTTGGCCCGCACTTCTCTGCTTTGGTATCGTTGAGCCTATTGCTGATAGAATGCGGAACGGGCCTTAGCGACATCGCGCTCCTCCTCCAGGGCATCCAAGTTATCCTGCCGATCTAACTCGGATTCCTTCTCTTCGTACATGCGTACGCGTGGTGAATCATGTATTATGTCGCAAGGTAGTACTGCTTCCGTACCGTATACCATAAAAAAGGTATATATCCGGTGGTGCGATTCAGCGTGGTCCGCAGCCCCCAGAGTACGGAGTCGGGCTCCTCGACCCAACGAGTATCCAACTCTGTCAAGGATCGCACTAGTCTGGGTTTGATGCCGCTCATGATGAGAACGTTTGCCCATTCGACCTGGCCATTTGTTTGAGGATGGTAGACGGAAGCATAGTCGAGCTTAATGCCCATTTTGCCGCACCAAGATTTCACCTCATCGGCCGTGAAATTTGAGCCATTATTGGTGATGATGCTGTGGGGGGCACCGTATCGGTGTACGACCCCGGATATAAAGTCTATTACTAGTCCGGATTCGGTCGTTTTCACTAGTTTGGCTTCTATCCATTTGGTGAACTTGTCTACCATGACCAATAAGTATTTTTTCTTGTGGCTTCCCCCTTTAAGGGGTCCAACCATATCCAGCCGCTAGACTGCGAAGGGCCAAATTATGGGGATTGTTTGGAGAGTGGTAGGGGGTATATGACTCTGATTGGCAAAGAGCTGGCAACCGGCGTAGTGTTGGACAAGGTCATGTGCGTCCGCTCGGGCCGTCGGCGAATAAAAACCTATACAGAAGGCCTTGCTGACTAGTGCTCAAGCCGCGGCGTGGTGCCCGCCCAGTCCGGCATGAATTTCAGCCAAGAGCTGTCGCCCTTCCTCTTCGGAGATGCACCTTTGGAGTACTCCGGTCGCACTTTTCTTATAGAGTTCCCCTTCATGGACTTTGTAAGCTTTAGAACACCGGACGATGCAGCGGGCTTCATTTTGGTCTTCGAGGAGCTCCTACCTATTTAGGTAGGCCAAGAAAGGCTTAGTCCACGGGGCGATGACAGCCATTATTTCGTGGGTTGATGATGTTATTTCGGTGGTAGAGCCTCTGATTATGTCTGATAGTTTGGAATCTGGGGATGTGTTCGGATCTGTGCTAGTATTGTCGGACTCCCCTTCCCGTATCACGGATGGCTTGAACAGCCTTTCCAGGAATATGTTAGGTGGGACAGGGTCGCGTTTAGCGCCGATGCGGGCAAGGACATCTGCCGCTTGATTGTTTTCTTGAGCCACATGGTGAAATTCGAGCCCCTCGAACCGAGCTGACATTTTAAGGACGGCATTATGGTAGGCCGCCATTTTCGGATCCTTGGCATCAAAGTCTCCGTTTATTTGTGATATTGCGAGGTTTGAATCCCCGCGCACCTCTAGGCGTTGAATGCCCATAGAGACTGCCATCCGAAGACCGTGCAACAGAGCCTCATATTCGGCTGCGTTGTTGGAGTCTGTGTATAATATTTGGAGGACGTATTGGACCGTGTCCCGGTGGGAGACGTCAGGACTACACTCGCTCCCAATCCGGCCAGCATTTTAGAGCCGTCGAAGTGCATGATCCAGTTAGAGTATGCGTCGTACTCTTTAGGGAGTTCGGCTTCCGTCCATTCGGCGACGAAGTCAGCTAGTACTTGCGACTTGATAGCCCGCCGAGGCTTGTATGTTATGTCGAACGGAAGGAGCTCGATGGCCCATTTAGCAATCCGGCCCGTGGCATCGCGGTTATTTATTATATCGTTTAGTGGTACTTCAGAGGCCACCGTAATCGAACACTCTTGAAAGTAGTGTCGTAGCTTTCGGGATGACATGAAGACCGCGTATGCTATTTTTTGATAGTGTGGGTATCGGGATTTGCATGGGGTGAGGACCATGGATACGTAATAAACCGGCTTCTGTAGCGGGAATTTGTATCCGTCAACCTCTCGTTCGACGACGAGTACTGCGCTTACAACTTGATGTGTTGCAGCTATGTACAGCAGCATAGGTTCGCCGATATTTGGCGCTGTTAGGACTGGATTACTGGCCAATAAGGTCTTTATTTCATCGAGTCCGGCCGCGGCTGCATCTGTCCACACAAAGTGTTCGGTGCGCCGAAGAAGGCGGTAAAGAGGCAATGCCTTTTCTCCTAACCTGGAGATAAAGCGGCTCAAAGCAGCCACGCATCCAGCTAGTTTCTGGATGTGTTTGAGGTCTGTTGGTATAGCCAACTGCGACAAAGCTCGGATTTTTGCCGGATTAGCTTCAATTCCTCTATTGGAAACGATGAAGCCCAGCAGTTTTCCAGAGGGGACGCCGAAAACGCATTTCTCCGGATTCAGCTTGATGTCGTATGTTCGTAGGTTGTCGAACGTAAGCCTCAAGTCATCTATTAGGGTTTCGACGTGTCTTGTTTTTATGACTACGTCGTCCACGTATGCCTCCACTGTTTTGCCGATTTGCTTTTCCAGGCATGTTTGAATCATGCGTTGGTAGGTTGCGCTGACATTCTTAAGCCCGAAAGGCATAGTGTTGAAGCAGAAAGGGCCATATGGCGTTATGAAAGCTATTGCAGCTTGGTCGGACTCTGCCATCTTTATTTGATGGTATCCAGAGTATGCATCGAGGAAACACAGCGAGTCGTGTCCTGCTGTGGCATCGATGATTTGATCGATGCAAGGGAGGGGAAAGGGATCCTTGGGGCAAGCCTTGTTAAGGTCTTTGAAATCGATGCACAGGCGCCAGGATTTGTCCTTCTTTGGTACCAATACCAAGTTCGCCAGCCAATCCGGATGTTTGATATCTCTGATGAATCCGGCCTCCAGTAGCTTGGCTAGCTCCTCCCCCATGGCTTGCCGTTTGGGCTCTGAAAATCGCCTTAGGGTCTGTTTGACAGGTTTGTATCCCTTTAGTATGTTAAGGTTGTGTTCGGCCAATTCGCTCGGGATGCCCGGCATGTCTGACGGGTGCCAAGCGAAAATGTCCCAATTCTCGCGTAAGAAGTCTCGCAGTGCGGCGTCCATAGCGGGGCTCAACTGTGTCCCGATGGAAGCTGTCTTCGTGGGGTCCGTTGGGTGGACTTGGAATTTGACTATCTCATCTGCGGGTTTAAATGAGGTGGACTTGGGTCATTTGTCGAGTATCACGTCGTCCCTGTCCATGGTGGCGCACAGCGTTGTTAATTCTTCTGCTGCTAGGGCTTCAGACAGTGCTTCCAAGGCTAGTGCTGCGGTTTTGTTTTCGACGCGGAGTGTGACGTCCAGATCACTAGCTAGAGTGATGATTCCATTGGGTCCGGGCATTTTAAGCTTCATGTACCCGTAATGGGGTATAGCTTGAAAGCTTGCAAACGTGTCCCACCCTAAACGGGCATGATATCCGCTGCTGAAAGGGGCCACTTGGAATACGATTTCTTCGGACCTGTAATTCTCTGGGGTGCCGAATACCACATCAAGTGTGATTTTCCCCGCACACCGTGCCTCCCGACTAGGGATAATTCCCATGAAGGTTGTGCCGCTTTGCTCAATGCGGCCTTTATCAGTTTCCATCTTCTTGAGTGTTTCTTCGTAGATCAGGTTTAATACGCTTCCGCGGTCCATGAGCACTTTAGTAAGCCAAAAGCCGTCCACTATTGGGCTAAGGACCAAAGCAGCTGGTGCCCGGGCGGTCTGGAATTGGGGTTCGTCACTGGCATTGAGAGTTATAGCAGTGTCATTCCACGAATTTACTTTTGCCACATGGCAGATTTCAGCAGAGCTTCGATGAGCTCGCCTGCGCCTATTATTTGAGGCAAAATCTCGAAGACTGTTAGTACTGTATTGTGTTCTTCGGCGGGATGTTGTACAGCTTTATGGCTCTCGAGGAGATCCTCGCCACTTTTAACTACCAGCCGGAGTATCCAACATGCCCTGAGGCTATGGGTTGGTGTTGCATCCGGCATACTGTTAAGCTTACATGGCCCATTGAGCCACCCTTCCAATACGGTTCCACGCCCTGGGGCGGGTTTTAGTTTCTTGGGAATTGAATTGGTCGACTTACGAGAGTTCGGCCGTTTAGTTTGAAGCAAGGTTCTGGTGAGGGCCGTACTATCCCAAAATTCTGTTTGGGTCCAGGCGCTTTCCATCGCACAGTACTTCTGTACTATGGTCGCTAAGTCCGCAAAGTGTACTATGTCACGGCGGCTTATAGCATTAAGGAGTCATTTGTTCGTGCAGTTTTTGCAGAAAAGCGAGACTACGTCCTCCTCGTGGCAGTCCTCGACCTTGTTAAGCGCAAGGAGGAATCTGGCCCAGTAACGGTGTACCATCTCTAGGGGCTCTTGCCTTATGCGGGAGAGACGATTTAAGTCCGAGCGAGTGTCGTTGGCCGAATCCGGATTTTGATCCAATCTGACAATCGGGGGCACGGAAGGTTCCGAGCCCGACAGTTCGGGGTCCGGAGTATCACCCGATCTCTTCGGCCCGATGCCCGACTCTAAGTCCGGGACTCGGGTCATGTATTCCTTTGAGTAGGTGTTCGGCTTACTGAGTTCGGTGATCCGGACATAATTCGTCCTCAAAGTTGAAGGGCGACCCGTGTGTGGTTCCTCCACTACCGCTATCTCATGGGTGGCCGGCGGGGATCTAATGTCCCTCTGGTCGGGTTTAAGCCCAATCCGGTCATAGTCCGTAGCGACTCCCAAAGCGGCGATGCGATCCAAGAGCTCGTTAAGAGAGGAGAGCTCTATCGGATCCATCTGTTCGGAAAGCTCTGAATTGATGCGAAGGTTATGCGTGACGACCCGAGAGGCCATCGTTGGCGCGACAACCGATGGGGCAGCCATAATGAAGCTGCCAAGCCGGAGAGTCTGGCCTACAGCCAGCGCTCCCGCCGAGGTGATTTCGTCCTTGACAACGAGACGAGCCATCGAGCCTTGCAGCAACGACGCAGAGGAACTCTCAATGAAAGCACCAATGTCGGTGTCAAAACCGGCGGATCTCGGGTAGGGGGTCCCGATCTGTGCATCCTAGGCTGATGGTAACGGGAAGCAAGGGACACAATGTTTACCCAGGTTCGGGCCCTCTCGATGGAGGTAAAACCCTACTTCCTGCTTGATTAATATTGAAGATATGAGTAGTACAAGAGTAGATCTACCACGAGATCGTAGAGGCTAAACCCTAAGAGCTAGCCTATGATGGTATGATTATAATTGTGATTGGCCTTCTAAGGACCATCCTCTCCGGTTTATATAGACACCGGAGAGGGCTAGGGTTTACATGGAGTCGGTTACAAGGAAGGAAGTATAATATCCGGATCGCCAAGTTTGTCTTCCACGCAAAGGAGAGTCCCATCCGGACACGGGCCGGAGTCTTGTGTCTTGTATCTTCACGCTTCAATAGTCTGGACAATGTATATAGTCTGGCTCTCCGGATACCCCCTAATCCAGGACTCCCTCAGTCGTCCGTCGACTGTCGTCTTCTTTTGCGAAATCTCCGATGCGATTGGTTATTGCATATCCCAGATTCGGCGGGATTCGAAATTTCAGGGAAGCGCACGGGACGGAGGGCGTCGTGGTAATCGGGTTGGATAAGCAGGGATACCTCGATCCCCGTGCCACCTTTTCTCCACATATTGAGCGCATGACTGTAGTGGAGATTTGATAGGATCACCCGGGCCCGCATGTCAGCCACTCGGAAATGGTCCTTTAAAAGGCGGCGAGGCCGAGGCGTTGCACCGTGCGCTCCCAATCTTCCCCTTTCTCTGCTTCTCCTCTGCGCGTAGCTCCACCGCTCCCAGCACCGTCGCTCCACCACAATGGTGAAGGACAAGACCACCAAGCTGGAACGCGCGAAGAAGGCGACGGGGGCGGCGAAGAGCAAGAAGACCCAGCACGGGTCGTCGCCACGGTCGGCGCTGCCAACGGGATGGATCCAGGGCGACTGGATTCGATCCACGCTCTGGCAAGAAGATCTAGACGAGCTGGCCGAGCTCGGGTTGGTTGCCGACGGTGCTGTGAGGCTGTCGGAGGGGGAGACGGAGCCGCAGCCGCGACCGGGTGAGTGTGTCCTGCTCGCCACCCACGTCGACTGTGGTTTTTCGCTTCCTCCGCATCCCTTTTTTCGGGGGTTTCTGAACTTCTTCGGAGCCCAACTCCATCACTTTTCTCCCAACACCATCATCTATCTCGCGGCGTTTGTGTCTATGTGTGAAAAATTCCTTGGCTGTTGACCGCACTGGGGTCTCTTCAAACACATCTTCACTGTCCGTTCCCAGTCGGTCAAGAAGGCCAACTCGGGTGATGAGAAAACGCACGTCATTCAAATGTGTGGTGGTCTGGGGATCCAGAAGAGGAAGAGGAGCTCTTTTCCATCCATGACCCTTCTCAAATCGATTAGGGGCCAGCAGTTGACCTGGTTCTATTGCCAGGACGTCCCTACCCCGGGTCAGTCGACTGGACTTCCCCCTTTCTCCTTCGATCGCGTCCAAACTCCTTCCTCGCTGAAAGTGACCGTCGCGGAGAGGATGGAGACGGACATGCTGGTCGAGAGGGTGGTCCAGCTGATCAATCAGGGCATAACTGGGATGGATCTACTGGAGGTGTTTCTCAGTCAACACATCCAGCCGCTTCAGGCTCGGGACCATCCGATGTGGCTGTACTACGTTGCCAACGACACCGCTTGGGTTCACCAGGAGGAGGTCTCGGCCAAGACGGTGGCTGGATGGCTGAAGAGCATCACGGGCAACAAGGACAACCCCCGGGGGGGGGCAGGAGGGTCTCCCTTTAGTGACAGCAATCCACCCGACAAGGTTCGAACTTCTGCCTCCGACTGATTTCTCGTGTATCTTGTATATGTCTCTGGCGACTGCAATCCACTCGACTTCTTGTTTTTGCAGGTTTATACCGAGATGTACTCCATGCCCAACGGCGAGCAGACCCGAGAGCAGGACCAGGAAGGGGAGGACAGCACAGACGAAAGCGGCGAGTATCAATCGTTGGACGGTGATGACGAGGAGGAGAGCCACAAAGCCGACGACGACGTGGAAGTCAACTCGCCGCCCCGCCTGGAGCGTCGATCCAAACAGCATCATGATCCAGCAGGCGAGCAGGGCAAGGCCATGGCTTCTAGTAGCAAGGCGCAGAAGCGGGCTCGGACGTCGACTCTTGAGCCGACTAAAAAGATGGCTAAGCAGCCTAAGGCTGCGGCCCCGAAGGCTCGGAAGACTCTGCCGAGGATCAAGATGGATGTTCCAGTCACCTCTAGGTGAGAAATTTATCTCTCTGCGTTCCTTTCTTCCGATTGGCATTTCTGTTGGTTACCGACTGGATCTTGTATCTTTCCAGCCCCACTTCTGCAGCGACTGATATGGACATTGACAAGGCCCCAGGAGATGAGGAAACCGATGACGTGGCCACCTCCCAAGTTGGTGAATCTATTTGATAAAAACTTGTTCCGTCGACTGAGATTGTTGGTCGGATAAATTTCTGATTCTTTTTTCCTTTTTGCCGCAGTACCACGAGACGTTGTCGTGCTTCCTGATGATGAAGAGGAGGAAGTGCCTCTACAGGAGAGGAGGAGGAGAGGTGGAAGCTCGAGCAGGAGAAAACTTGAAGTTCAAGTCCCTCAGTCGACGCCAGTGCTTGAGGGGGTGGTCGAACGTTTTGGGGATCCAGTTCGGACCAACATCACATTTGCCAGCCCGCTGACGACTAATCATCTGCCAGGGTCGACTGCTCCAGTTACTGCCGCCCCAGTGTAACTCCACTCGTCTGACCCAGTAGCTGCTTCAACTCCCTTGGAGCCATCACTCTTCGCTGCATATCAGACTCTGGACGATTCGCCAAGTGCTGCCATGGAGGCTCTTCGCCAGGTGAACCTTGTCATGGAGCAGGTGAAGGTGATGCATGAGGCCTGTCAGGTGGCTTATAACTCCAGCACCGCCCTACAGACCAATGTTAAGGTCAGCGAACTCTGACTGAACTTTTTGAATGTTGTTTTATATCCGATCACCTACTGGGGTGTGCCTGTGTTTAGAGTTTTAAGAATCCATCCACTTCACTCGACTCGTGTTGAGCCTTAGTAGTCTATCCGGACTAGTGGGGGCACGCCGAGTGCACCCACTGGGTGTAGTCCCTGAGACCGCGGTCGACTGCGGGCAGTCGATTGAGGTCTTAGAATCTGATTTTCTCTTCTCTCTTTTTTTGACTCGCGCTGGGCAGACCCAGCCGAGTGTTGTTCTGAACCAGTGGGGGCACGCTAAGTGCACCCACTGGGTGTAGTCCTCGAGACTATTGTTGAATATTTGGTTCGGCTATAGTCTTAGAGTTACTTATCACCATCTTTGTCTCTTATTCCTGTCGACTGACATGTCTCTCTTACTGACTGCAGAGGTCTTGTGATCTTGGAGCTCGACTTTCTGAACTAAAGAAGAAGCATATCAGCGTTGAACTTGATCTTGAACTCGCGAAGAAGAACCTCAAGACCGCTCAAGAAGAGACGGCTATTATGGGAGGTAACCAATCGACTGTCTTGTCCACTTGGTAGCTCGCATCTTTTACTGCCTTTTCTCTCAGTCTCTTTGAACCGAGTGACTTCACACGAGCAGATGTATGTAGTGAAAACCGTCAACTTCAGGCTCGTCTGAAGAGTGTTGTTTCTTTAGAGAAAATGAAGGAAGCTCTGGAGAAGAAGGACCAGGACCTTGCTGCTGCTCAGAAGGAAGCACGTGAGAAGACAACACTTGCAGACAAGAAGCTGGCATCAGTCAGCAAGTTGGAAGAGGAGAACGCGAAGTTGAAGACCGCCATCTCTGATGCCAATCGTGAAGTTGAGCAGCTGAAGAAAGACAAAGAGAACTTGACCAATGAAGTCGGAAGCCTCAGAGCCAAAACGGGCGAGCTGGAGTCCTATCTGGGACAGCTTGCTGCAAAATTGGTCCTGAAACTTGAAGGTATCATTGCTGGACTGACTGATTGTTGCCGATTGGAATATCTTGTTATGCCGTCGAGTCACTATTTTCTTCGATTGTGCAGAATTTTGTCAGGACTTTGAGGCTGAGATTGTGCGGGTTGAGACATGTCTCGACCCCATCAATTGCCCTGTGAAGGATGACGTTGTGATGGACTTGTTGCGGTTGGAATCACGCTTGGACGGCGTCGTCGCCTATCTGGCTCGACTGAAGGCTGCGATGACCCGTGTGGACGCTGAACTCTGGCCTCAGGCGAAACTTTCTCAAGACCTTGAGTCACTGATGACTCGACTCAACTAGATTCCTAGTCAAGTGCAGGAGTGGAAGAAGTCATCCCCCACTTTGGTGCTGACGTCGCCCTGTCATTGGTTTGAGTGCACTGCAAGGAGGATAAAGAAGAGAAGCTGGTGGCCCTCAAGGATGCGAATACCAAGAAGCATACTTTCTGGTCTTTCATGGACACCTTCCTTGAGGCTGCCACTCGCATTGCGGGCATCATTAACCTCGACAGCTTCTGCGATCCAGCCAGTCCTTCTCCCACCGAGTGATTGATGAAAAACATTATGCTTTACCCTTATTTGCCTTGGAATGCCGAGTGGATCTGTAATCGTTAAAACTCCTTCGGGCCCAACGCCCGAGTACTTTGAATTCGCTGTTAGGAACCTTCAGATTTATCTGAACTTAGCTTATCTTTGAATATGTTGTGTTTGTACCCCTGATGCAGCTCCCGAGGACAAGCGTTGAGCGGCATTGATCAGCTTATCAACGAGACACTCGGCAATGGTCTTGACGTCCCTGAAAGCAGCTAGCTGTTGGATGAGCCTTCGGCATCGTTGATTAGCTCATCAGCGAGGCATTCTGTAGCGATGCGCACAATCTCGTCCTTCTTCTTGACGGTGCAGCCCCGGGATAGGGGTCATGGTCGACCCGTATCACTCGCCACTCAGAAGGATTTTTAATACTTAGGCGAATACTGGACTGCAGCTAAGCCCCCGAGTGGGAGGATTGCCCACCACTCGGTAGGCTTTTTGAATACTTAGGCGAGCACTTGACTGCAGCTAAGCCCCCGAGTGGGAGGATTGCTCACCACTCGGTAGGATTTTGAATACTTAGGCGAGCACTAGACTACAGCTAAGCCCCCGAGTGGAAGGATTGCTCACCACTCGGTAGGATTTTGAACACTTAGGCGAGCACTGGACTGCAGCTAAGCCCCCGAGTGGGAGGATTGCTCACCACTTGGTAGGATTTCAAATACTTAGGCGAGCACTGGATTGTAGCTAAGCCTCCGAGTGGGAGGATTGCTCACCACTCGGTAGGATTTTTAATACTTAGGCGACTACTGGACTACAGTTAAGCCCCCGAGTGGGAGGATTGCTCACCACTCGGTAGGATTTCGAATACTTAGGCGAGCACTGGACTGCAGCTAAGCCTCAGAGTGGGAGGATTGCTCACCACTCGGTAGGATTTTTAATACTTAGGCGAGTATTAGACTGTAGCTAAGCCCCCAAATGGGAGGATTGCTCACCACTCGGCGGGATTTTTAATACTTAGGCGAGTACTGGACTGCAGCCAAGCAGTGTGCACAATCTCGTCCTTCTTCTTGATGGTGCAGCCCCGGGGGGGAAGGGTCGTGGTCGACCCATACCATTAAGTAGGATTTCTCAAACTTAGGCAAGTACTGAACTGCAGCTAAGCCCCCGAGTGAGAGGCTCGCTCATCACTCGGTAGGATTTTTAACAGTTAGGCGACTATTGGACTGCAGCTAAGCCCCCGAGTGAGAGGCTGCCTCACCACTCGGTAGGATTTTTTAACACTTAGGCGAGTACTGGAGTGCAGCTAAGCCCCCTAGTGAGAGGCTGGCTCACCACTCAGTAGGATTTTTTTAACACTTAGGCGAGTACTGGACTGCAGCTAAGCCCCCGGGTGAGAGGCTGGCTCACCACTCGGTAGGATTTTCCTTTTCAACTTAGGTGAAACGGATTCGCAGCTAAGGCACCCACTTGGGGATTTTAGAACATGTAAAAAATGAACAACAATCATTCGCAAGACTGTAAAATCATGTCTTTGATAATCAAACTAAAAGGTATTTCTTATTACATTTCAACAGTCTGAATGCTTAAGAGTAAAAGGGAATGAGCAGATCCGCGTTCCAGGCGCGTGGCTCATCTTTATTGTGCTCGACGTTGAAGAGACGATATGCTCTGTTGTGGAGCAGTTTGGTGATGACGAAGGGGCCCTCCCAAGTAGGAGCGAGCTTGTGTGGTCTCTGCTGGTCCACTCGAAGAACTAAGTCTCCTTCTTGAAATGCTGGACCCCTTACGTTTCTAGCATGGAATCGACGCATGTCTTGTTGGTAAATGGTCGACCGGATCAAGGCCATCTCCCTTTCTTCTTCCAGGAGATCGACTGCATCTTGCCGAGCCTGTTCTGCTTCTGCTTCCGAGAAGAGCTCGACTCGTGGCGCATTGTGGAGCAGATCACTCGGGAGGACGGCTTCAGCTCCATAGACTAAGAAGAATGGAGTTCTTCCAGTCGACCGATTAGGAGTTGTTCTTAATCGCCAAAGTACTGATGGAAGTTCATCGACCCAAGCACCTGCTGCATGCTTGAGGCCACGCATCAATCGGGGTTTCAGTTCTTTGAGAACCAACCCATTTGCTCTTTCAGCTTGTCCATTCGACTGAGGATGGGATACTGAAGCGTAATCGACCCTCGTGCCTTGGGAAGCACAAAAGGCCCTGAACTCATCAGAATCGAAGTTTGACCCATTATCCGTGATGATGTTGTGCGGAACACCGTATCTGAATATCAATTCTCTGATGAAACTCACAGATGTACTTGCTTCTAGGTTTTTGATGGGCTTGGCTTCGATCCATTTGGTAAATTTGTCGACTGCTACCAGCACATGAGTAAACCCGCTCCTGCCAGTCCTCAGAGGTCCAACCATGTCCAATCCCCAGACAGCGAAAGGCCAGACGAGTGGAATAGTCTTTAGGGCTGATGCGGGCTTGTGGGACATGTTGGAGTAAAGCTGACAACCTTCACATTTGTCTACTATCTCTTTCGCCATCTCATTGGCGCGAGGCCAGTAAAATCCGGCTCGGTATGCTTTGGCCATGATGGTCCGAGAGGACGCATGGTGGCCACAGGTCCCCGAGTGAATATCATTGAGGATCATTCGAGCTTCTTCTGGTGTGATGCATTTTTGGCTGACTCCAGTTACGCTTTCTCTGAACAACTGCCCTCTTATCACTGTAAAGGCTTTGGATCGACGGACGATCTGTCGAGCCTCTTCTTCGTCCTCTAGGAGTTCTTTCCTAAGAATGTATGCAATGTATGGTATTGTCCAGTCGGGAGTGATGACCAAAACCTCCATGATCAAGTCGACCATGGCTGGGACTTCGACTTCAGTCGGATCTGTGGCACTCTTAGGCTGTGGGAGCTCTTCCACGAAGGGATCCTCCTGCACTGAAGGCAAGTGAATATGTTCCAAGAACACATTGCTAGGGATGGTCTCTCTTTTGGATCCTATCTTTGCCAGTTCATCTACAGCTTGATTTTTTAGTCGGGGTATATGGTGAAGCTCCAAACCCTCGAACTTCTTTTCCAGCTTTCTTACTGCATTGCAATAACCAGTCATGGCTAGGCTCCTGACATCCCATTCCTTCATCACTTGATTAACCACCAAATCCGAGTGACCGTAAACCATAAGGCATCGGACGTCGAGTGAAATGGTCATGCATAACCCGTATAAAAGTGCTTCATATTCGGCTTCATTGTTGGAAGAATCAAAATGAATTTGAAGAACATAGTTAAGCTTGTCCCCGCGGGGGGATACCAACACTACTCCAGCACTGGAACCATTCAGCATCTTGGAACCATCGAAGAACATGGTCCAATGCTCCAAGTGAACTTGAGTCGGCAGTTGCTGCTCGATCCACTTGGCAAGGAAATCCGTGATTGCTTGGGACTTCATAGCTTTCTTTGCCTCAAACTTGATATCCAATGGAAGGAGTTCAATCGCCCATTTCGCTACTCGGCCAGTTGCATCTCTATTGTTGAGAATTTCAGATAATGGTGCGTCGCTTACGATTGTCATGGAGTGATTAGAGAAATAATGTGCAACCTTCTTCATGGTCATATACATTCCATAGACAAGCTTCTGATAATGCGGATACCGTTGCTTGGATGGAGTCAAAACTTCAGAGAGATAATACACTGGGCATTGAACTTGGTAAGCTTTTCCTTCCTCTTCCCGCTCGACCCTGAGTAATGTACTGACAACTTGTCCAGTGGCTGCAATATAAAGCAGTAAGGGCTCTTTGCTGATTGGCGCAGCAAGCACCGGCTGGGTGGAAAGCAGGGTTTTGAGCTCTACAAACGCTGCGTCATCTTCCTCAGTCCACTCGAACTTGTCAGATTTCTTCATTAATCGGTAAAGAGGTAAGGCCTTTTCACCGAGACGAGAAATGAATCGACTCAAGGCGGCCAAACAACCAGTAAGCTTCTGTACATCATGCACACGCATGGGGCGTTTCATTCGGAGGATGGTATCAACTTTTTCTGGATTTCCGTCGATTCCTCGTTCGGAAACGAGGAAACCGAGTAACTTTCCACTTGGAACTCCGAATGTGCACTTTGACAGATTAAGCTTGATATCATACCTCCTTGGGTTGGCAAAGGTTTCTGCGACGTTAGTCAACAGGTCGGAACCTTTGCGTGACTTGACCACAATGTCATTCATGTATGCTTCTACATTCCGACTGATCTGCGTGAGCAAGCACTTCTGAATCATCCTCATGAATGTGGCGCCAGCATTTTTAAGACCGAATGGCATGGTGACATAGCAAAAGCACCCAAACGGGGTGATGAAAGCCGTTTTTATTTCATCGGGACCATATAGTCGGATCTGATGATACCCGGAATATGCATCCAAAAAGGACAAGCGCTCACACCCTGCGGTCGAGTCAACAATTTGATCGATGCGGGGGAGAGGGAAATGATCTTTCGGGCAGGCCCGATTGATATGCTTGAAATCGATGCACATACGAGTGAATCGTCCTTCTTAGGGACCATGACCACATTGGCAAGCCGCTCTGAGTGGTAGATCTCACGGATGAACTCTGCCGCTAGGAGTCGAGCCACTTCCTCGCCAATTGCCTTTCTCTTCTGTACGGCGGGCCGCCGGAGATGCTCTTTGACAGGTTTTATCTTGGGATCGACGCGCAAACGGTGCTCAGCCAGTTCCCTGGGTACACCCGGCATGTCAGAAGGTTTCCATGCGAAGATGTCCCAGTTCTCATGGAGGAACTGGATGAGCGCTTCTTCCTATTTGCTTTTGAGTGTTGTTGAGATATGAGTCGGTGCAGCATTGGGATCAGTCGGGTGAATATGAATCGGCTTCGTCTCACCGGACGACTGAAATGCAGAATCTATGGCAGGTCTCTTAGTTTGGAGTAAATCGCTCGGATCTGTATTCTTCTGATATTCTTGAAATTCAACTGCTGCCATTTGCGCATCGGCAATTTTGGAACCCTTCTGGAAGCATTCCTCCGCCTTTTGCCGATTGCCAGTAACTGTGATCACACCTTTGGGACCAAGCATTTTCAACTTGAGATACACGTAACATGGTCGAGCCATAAAACGCGCGTAGGCAGGCCTACCCAGAATGGCATGATAAGAACTTTGGAAATCCACAACCTCAAATGTCAACTTTTCCTTACGGTAATTCTTGGAATCACTGAAAACCACATCAAGGGCGATCTGGCCGAGTGATTCGGCTTTCTTTCCAGGGATAACGCCATGGAAACTCATATTGCTCTTGCTAAGTTTGGACATCGGAATGCCCATCCTCTTCAAGGTTTCAACATAAAGGATATTCAGCCCGCTACCACCATCCATCAGCACTTTGGTCAGTTTAGTGCCTTCGACCACTGGGTCGACCACCAACGCTTGCCTCCTGGGGGTGGCTATGCGAGCAGGGTGATCGGACTGGTTGAACGTGATGGTTGTCTGGGACCATTTTAGGTATGCGGTCGGCGCTGCCGGAGCGACCATATTCACTTCTCTGTCGATGACCTTCAATCGACTCTTACTCTCAACATCAACAAAAATCATGAGGGTGGAATTGACTTTGGGATAACCGTCGTCGTCCTCTTCATCCTCGTCTTTGTCAGACTCTTTCTCCTTCTCACCGGGTTGTTTTTCTCTGAACTGCTGAATCAGGAGTCGACATTGTCGAGTGGTATGCTTAGGGTAGATCAGGTTTCCCTCTTCGTCCTTCTTCGTGTGGATGTCACACGGTAAATCCAACACATCATTACCTGTCTGGTCCTTCACTTTCTTAGGAGGCCAGGGCCCTTTAGGTTTTCCCTTAAACTTTCCTTGAGTCACCGCTGCGATCTCACCGGGTGCTGCGGGCTCGGCCTTACGCTTCTGTTTCCGATTGGAATTACCTCCACCGGCCTCCTGGCCGACTGGTTTACTTTTTCCGCTGCGGAGCCGATCCTCTTCTTCTCTGTTAGCGTACCGGGTGGCTATTTCCATCATCCGAGTCAGAGTCATATCTCCAGTTCGACCGAACTTCAGGACCAACTCCTGGTATTTGACGCCTTCCTTGAAGGCACACACTGCTTGATGCTCTGATACATTTTCAACGGTGTGATGCAAAGTGGTCCACCTCTGAATGAAATCTCTCAAAATCTCACTCAGTTTCTACACGCAATGTTGCAACTCCATCAACCCTGCTAGCCGCTTACAAGTGCCCTCAAAGGTTCTGACGAACACTCGGGCAAGCTCTTCCCAACTATATATACTGTCCGGAGCTAACTGAGTCAGCCATGCTCAGGCTGACCCTTCCAACATCAGAGGAAGGTGTTTCATTGCTACTTCATCGTTTCCACCGCCAATCTGTACAACCACTCGGTAATCCTCAAGACAAGTCTCAGGCTTGGATACTCCAGTGAACTTACTAACTCCGGTTGCCAACCTGAAGTTGGGAGGAATCACTGCTGCCCTGATGGCTCTGCTAAAACACTCTGGACCGGAAACATGCACTCTGCTGCCACTCGGACGATCTCTGTCGGGGTCTTCTCTATACGCTCTGTTCTGGTCGACCAGACCTTGAACGAGGATGGATCTTGCATCGAAGCCCGGCTCTCTTGGGTTGACTGGTGCTCTGCGTCCGTCACTGTGATGGTGTCTATCATCGTTCTGCCGAGGCGCATATGACGCACTCCTCGGAGGAGGCATGGGCACTCGACGACGATTGTCGCGGTCGAGCCGATGATCATATTGTCCATGATCCTCACGCCGCATGGGCAATCTTGGACTGTGGGCTGACTGAACTGTATCCGCTACCATGAATCTGATGTGAATCCTATTCCGCGACTGAGACATTGTGGTGTTTTGCTCTCCTGCAGCTCGGAGCAAGGCCCGGATCTGCATCAAACCCCTGCCGGCCTCTGACTGGGAGGGTTGTATTGACTCTGCTATGCAGGCTGCAGCTGCGAGATTTTGGATCGGAGTGCGGTATACCTTAGGTGGAGGCGGAAAAAGCTGTCGTCGTCTGGATTCAAAGATCTGCTCCCGAGCATGCTCGTCGAGAGCGCGCTGAAGGTTCTCCAGTCGAGTGTGTTCAGCTAAATTAGCTAGGCGCACCTCTTCCAAGGCCCGGGCCTCGGGGGTTTCTCCAACGATGGGTGTGTGGAGTGCATCCATGTTGCGGCAACAAAGTTCTTCCTTCTGCTGTGAAGAGAGGGGTTCGAGACGGTACTCCTCGTGGACGCGCGACGGATCGCCGCCCCTGTCTCTGCCGTCTTCATGGCGGAAACTAGGTGGACTGTGTGGTCCGTCGACCATCAAGACTTCAGCCACAGGGTCGCTGCTATCGCACTCAGATGCGGTCTCCATGGAGCCAATCGACAGATCGAACAGGCCGTGGAGAGTTTCGTCGGGCCCGATCGCCGCGACTTGATGGGTGGCCGAACATCGAGCCACCGCGTGTTTCACCCACCGCTGAAGCCACGACCGACCAAATCGCTTGGGCGGCGAATAACGGGGAGGGAAAACGCCATCGGAGCCGACTGATACTGAGTCGACGGCTGCCGGAGAAGGACGCCACGAACGCACGCGCGGAAGGTGCGTCGCCCCTCAGACGGGGAGCGCCTCGACGTCAAGGGGAGCTTCCTGAAGCCAAGCGGAGTCGTCGGCGATCAAAACGAGCGCGCCGAGACGGATCTCGCGGCCCTCAGCCAATCCTCCACCGGAAACCATGATGATGATCGGAAAATTTTTGCAACTTCGCCAATAAGTCGCTAAGACACCTTCCCCATGGTGGGCGCCAACTGTCGTGGTTCTAAGACTGGCAGTAGAAAGGGGGTAGGTATGGAGAGGCAAGATCTCAGCTATGGTGAAGGTGTACACACGAGGTTTACGAGTTCAGGCCCTTCTCGGAGGAAGTAACAGCCCTACGTCTCGGTGCCCGGAGGCGGTCGATTGGATTATGTGTGTGATATTACAGGGGGTGTGAACCCTTGTCCTAGAGGAGGGGGTGGCTTATATAGAGTGCGCCAAGACCCCAGCCATCCTCCATTACAAGGGGATTAATGTACATAAAGTAGGGGCGTTACTGATGACGCCAGTCTTAAGTGCTATTAATGACCTTAAAGGCTACGGAGTGAACGTCCGACCGTTGCAATGCTGAGTGACTCCTGATCTTCGGTAGGTCGAGTGATTCCTTGTATAGTCGAGTGACGACCAATAAGAGGGGTATCCGACTGATATGATGTGTCGAGTGCATTGCACTCGACACCTTTGACTGGGGGTCCTTCGTTGCTTCTTTGCTTCTTATCTTCTAGGGTAGTGACCTTGGTAGGACGTATAGGTCAGGCCTATGACCCTATCCCAGGTCTGTATCCTCACAAGGACCCATCCGGTGGACGCCCGGACACCTTTCGATGGTCCCGGTACAATACCGGTAACCCCCGAAATTATTCCGGTGACTGAAACTAGACTTCCCATATATAAATCTTTACCTCTGAACCATTCCGAAACTCCTTGTGACATCTGGGATCTCATCTGGGACTCCAAACAACATTCGGTAACTGCATACTAATTCCCATAACAACTCTAGCGTCACCGAACCTTAAGTGTGTAGACCCTACGGGTTCGGGAATCATGCAGACATGATCGAGACAGCTCTCCGGCCAATAACCAACAGCGGGATCTGGACACCCATGTTGGCTCCCACATGTTCCACGATGATCTCATCGGATGAACCGCGATGTCGGGGATTCAATCAACCCCGTATGCAATTCCCTTTGTCAATCGGTATGTTACTTGCCCGAGATTTGATCGTCGGTATCCCAATACCTCGTTCAATCTCGTTACCGGCAAATCACTTTACTCGTTCCGTAATGCATGATCTCGTGACTCGCTACTTAGTCACATTGAGCTCATTATGATGATGCATTACCGAGTGGGCCCAGAGCTACCTCTCTGTCATATGGAGTGACAAATCCCAGTCTCGATTCGTGCCAACCCAACAGACACTTTCGAAGATACCAGTAGTGTACCTTTATAGCCACTCAGTTACGTTGTGACGTTTGGTACACCCAAAGCATTCCTACGGTATCTGGGAGCTGCACAATCTCATGGTCTAAGAAAATTATACTTGACATTAGAAAAGCTTTTAGCAAACGAACTAGACGATCTTGTGCTATGCTTAGGATTGGGTCTTGTCCATCACATCATTCTCCTAATGATGTGATCCCGTTATCAATGACATATAATGTCCATGGTCAGGAAACCATGACCATCTATTGATCAACGAGCTAGTCAACTAGAGGCTCACTAGGGACATGTTGTAGTCTATGCATTCACACATGTATTACAGTTTCCGGTTAATACGATTATAGCATGAACAATACACAAATATCATGACCAAGGAAATATAATAATAACCACTTTATTATTGCCTCTAGGGCATATTTCCAACAAAATTGTAGTATAAAAAGCGGTTAGGATATCAACGAAGGATGAATCTTGATGTAGCTCAAATAGAATCCTACTGAGATTCAAACCAATGGCACAAACTCGACACTTTTTGACTATTTCAAGTGTGATTCACGTCGCACAACAAAACACTTTCATGGAGCTACCGTACACAAAAACTGAAAAAGCAAGCAGACAACAAACCTAGATCTAGAATAAAAAGTTGGCGATAGCAAACCAAAACTTAACAGTGTCGACGGAGCGCTGGACTTAGCAACTAAGACGAGAAAGGCTCCCGACATGAGAACCCGATAGTTCCGACTTTCCAAGCACAACAACCAGGGCAACCCCAAACAGGTTATCTACCTCCCAACATAGAGGTCATCCTCACAGTAGTACCAGCTTTAAACCATTAGTACCACTATTGAAGCTCTACTAGGTTGAAGCTCGCTCAGTAAAACCACTACCACCAGAGACGAAAAGCATGATCAAACTTGTCAAAATCAAGGATGTCAAAGTCACCATAACTCTTTTGCTCGGAGAAAGTGTCGCCATATCTTGTCAATTCTTTTTAGTTCCCACTTAGGAATTCGAATGACCAAAAACTGGTAGGCCACCATGGACGATAGGGTTTGTTATAAGAGGGTTTCATCCTCATCTGCTACCAGATTGAATATCTACGACAAAAAAAGAAGCACCATCGATGAGAGAACACAGAAGATACACTTTTTTCCAGAAAGGAAGAAAGACGAGGGAGTGCCCATGACCTTCGTAACAATTGATGCATACAACCATCACCAGTTCTCTAGTACTCCCTCGGTCCCAAGATAAGTGCCTCAACTTCAGTACAACTTTAGTATAAAGTTGTATTAATGTTGAGACACTTATTTTGGGACGGAGTGGAGTATTACATAAGAAATGGGGCCATCGCTATTGCAACTCAGTTTAGTGACATTAAAGAGGCTCATACTTCATACAAGTGGGGAACACTGTTATTACAAATTTGAATATTAGAAAACGATACCAATCAATAAGTAGATTCGTAGCTTATCCATAATTGAGGGAATCAACGACAAATACAGTCTTTAACAATTAAAATAGGCTTTAGTTCTAGCACACGACTTGTCACGCACCATAGTTCAGCAAAGCACCTGCTTCTTCTCAAGATGATTGGTTCCACCCACCATAGTTTTCCTCGGGTTGATCCTGATCACGAGCCTCCTGTGAACAGAGAAAAACATTTCGCGGAAATGTAAGTATTGAGATCAGAAGAAGGACCAGCTCGTTCATCTTCATAAAAATGGAAAGCATTTCAGGCCGGTGTAAGCCCACCGTTGACACGTCAAAAAAAAAGGAAAACATAGAAGGAGCATAAAAGAAGACCGGGTTACTCTAGACAAAACTAGAAGTTAAAAGGCTAAAAGATGGTACTTCCTCCGATCCATGTTAATTGTCGCTCAAACGGGTGCATCTATGGAGGGAGTAGAAGAATTACATCTAACTGTGTAGCGGTGATCAGTTTATCATATGTGTTAACAGCGAATAAGGCCCTACAAGCTTGCATATACAGTTACTAATGCAGACGTTTAGGTAGCCACAGAGAAACAGAGGACACGGTAAAGTGAAACAGGTTTAGTCCCTGAACATGAATGTGAGACAGCTACCTCCGGAGTGAACGTCAGACCAATTTTGATTTCTCCACGGTACTCTTCGTCTTTGACAACATTGTAAACAGTTGGTGGGATGCTTCCTTCAGTGTACACTCCATCCAATGGGATCCTGCAAGAATCAACTACTCAGTTGTAGTGGATGATGCAATCTGCGATCATTCAATTTTGCATCCCGTGATGCTACGACATCAATCGAATTGCAAACTGTAAGTGTTTCAAAAACAGATTTCGCCAAACATTTGAGCCAGTCTTATGTAAGACCGCCAGCCCCACAACTAACTCAAAGGAACACTCTGGGTTGACCACATCTTCACGGATAGAAACTGACACAAGACCAAAATTGCTACTCCTAGCTCATTTCGACTTACGTTGCTTCACCAACGCTGTCGTCGTCCGTGCCACCATCACTGTCCAGTAGCTTGATGACAAGCTCAGTTGCATTCTCAGAGACGGTGAACACAAAGGTTTCGTTCCACTCAGGATCACTTCCCTTTCCTGCACGCACCGAGTGAATTCAAGTTACATCTCATAAGGAAGTCAATAGCACACATGAACAGTAGCATTGAGATGCATGACGTTACTCTTTACGTCTTGATGAATTTCATTTTTTTTTTCATGGAAGGATCCATGGTTGATTCGGTTTATCACAAACGAGGTGGGAAAATAAGAGGTCTTAACTACTTAACGTGCTTTTAGCGCATTGGTTGCTGCCATTCTGAATCGATCTGCGTTCTTACTATGATCATCTAGATTTTCCTGCTGTTCAAGTGTCCAGACATTACTGACATGGCAAAATGACAGACACTCATTCAGCACCAGTGCTCGTTTTTTTCCTTTAAAAAATGACCACAAGGGCCAGATTTCGCTATCAATAATAATATATCGTTTTGAACACTACTAATTATCAAAAGCGTTGATCCATAAATTGAAGAGGTATAAGGTTTACCTATATCAACAAAATATGTGTAGGGTAACGAAGAGATTTACCAGAGGCGACGGTGCTCTTTTGCTCCTGCGAGGTGCATTTTAGAACCGCGTACGGGTCCATGTTGCCTGCAGAAAACAATTCGCAGCCACGGAACTCGTCAGCGAGAATCGATCCCATCCATTAGAGACCAGCAAAAACTGAAAGCATAAAGGACTCGAGAATATTGCGCCGATCTGGCTGATCGAGAGGCCATCACCGAGCTACTTGATCGAGCAGGGGACGGAAACGCAGAGCCGAATTCAAGCAGATCAGAATTCGATGGGGGAAGGGAGAGGCCCAAGGTAGCTTACAGAGGTAGTCGGTGTTCTCGAGGCCCTTGGCTCCCACGAGCAGCACCTCCAGCGTCCCCTGCGCCATCTTCTCTCCCGGCCTGATCTCGCCTTCCTCTCCCGCTCGCTCGATCAGGAATTATATGCTGATGAGCAGGCGGCACGACTGAAGGTCGAGACTAATTGCTGTAGATCCGATCCGAGCCCCGGGGTTCCGCTGTATGTATAGGACTAGGAGTTGAAAAATGGAAAGCTCGGCCGCGTCTTCCTCGCACATGGACGCGGTGTGTGGTAGGGCATAGACAACTTGCCAACTTGTCTAAGGCAGGTCAAGTACTGCGCCGCGCGCCAATTGTGGGAGGGGGCGGTGGCTTCTTTCGCCGGTTTCGCGCGTGTCTGCCCGTAACCCGGCCGTGCCGATTGGATGATTGGGGAACGACAGGGCGGGCTCGACGCGCCCAGTCTGTCACCGTTCGTGTGATCGTGCAGGTGCAGTGTACTCCGTTGCATCATCCATGGACGGTGGCACGTCGGGGCCACAAATGCTTTTTTTAGAGGCCCCGAATGCTACATATCGCCCGCTGCAATCCCTAGCGTAGCGTTTCACTAGGGACCGTGGACGGGCCAGCCAATTATAAATCGAGCGAGCGAACTGCCAGGACCGGTTTTACAAGGTTCCTAGGCGGTTTTTGGAATCTTCTAGAAGGTTCCCGATTCGTTTTCTTACTGGTTTGCCGGTTTATTTTTTTCTTCATTTTTTCTTCTTTAATTCACAAATTTCAAGAAATATCCAAAAAAATCAAAAAATCCTAATTATTTTCTTTTCCAAAAAAATGTTTGGAATTTTCAAAAATGATTACGTTTTCAAATTCTGTTTATGATTTCCAAAAAAATGCTTAAAATACAAAAAAAAAACCAATCATTTCAAAAAATGATTGCAATTTCACATTTTTTTGCATTTAAAAATTTAGTGTTCCTCAAAACAAATGTTCCCATTTAAAAATAAATGTCCAAAAATTCATAAATAGTTCACAACTTTAAGAAATGTTCACATATTTTAAAAATAATTTGGGATTTTGAAAATTATTTGAGGTTTCTAAAATTATTTCTGATTTTAAAAAAAATATTGATGATTTCAAAAAATGTTCGTGGACATTTCCTGTATTTTTCGTGAACATTTTTTAAAATTCATGAACTTTTTTCTGAAATTGTGAACTTTCTAAAAATTCATAATACTTTTAAAACTTTCATGAATATTTTTTGAATTCGTGAACATACATTCAATCTGTGAACATATTTTGCATTCACAAACATTTTTTGAATGCCCATGAATATTTTCCGTAATTTACAAAAAAAACGTATTTGGGAGTTTTCTTCAAATTATAAATTAAACTGATCGAAAAAATGAAATGGGAGAAAACAAAACAAAAAACAGGTGTGCGCTCGCTCGCTGGGCCAGACCCATATTGCTTGAGAGATGCGACGTAGCGTTTGATGACCCACAAATATAGGGATCTATCGTAGTCCTTTCGATAAGTAAGAGTGTCGAATCCAACGAGGAGCAAAAGGAAATGACAAGCGATTTTTAATAAGGTATTCTCTACAAGCACTGAAATTATCGGTAATAGATAGTTTTGTGATAAGATAATTCGTAATGGGTAACAAGTAACACAGGTAACTAAGGTGCAGCAAGGTGGCCCAATCCTTTTTTATCAAAGGACAAGTCTAGACGAACTCTTATATAAGGCAAAGCGATCCCGAGGACACATGGGAATTATTGTCAAGCTAGTTTTCATCATGCTCATATGATTCGCGTTTGTTACTTTGATAATTTGATATGTGGGTGGACCGGTGCTTGGGTGATGTCCTTACTTGGACAAGCCTCCCACTTATGATTAACCCCTCTCGCAAGCATCCGCAACTACAAAAGAAGAATTAAGGCAAACCTAACCATAGCATGAAACATATGGATCCAAATCAGGCCCTTACGAAGCAACGCATAAACTAGGGTTTAAGTTTCTGTTACTCTAGCAACTCATCATCTATTTATTACTTCTCAATGCCTTCCCCTAGGCCCAAATCATAGTGAAGTGTCATGTAGTCGATGTTCACATAACACCACTAGAGGAGAGACAACATACATCTCATCAAAATATCGAACGAATACCAAATTCACATGATTACTTATAACAAGACTTCTCACATGTCCTCAAGAACAAACGTAACTACTCACAAAGCATATTCATGTTCATAATCAGAGGAGTATTAATAAGCATTAAGGATCTGAACATATGATCTTCCACCGAATAAACCAACTAGCATCAACTACAAAGAGTAATCAACACTACTAGCAACCCACATGTACCAATTTGAGGTTTTGAGACAAAGATCGGATACAAGAGATGAACTAGGGTTTGAGAGGAGATGGTGCTGGTGAAGATGTTGACGGAGATTGACCCCCTCTCGATGAGAGGATCGATGGTGATGATGATGGCGGTGATTTCCCCCTCTTGGAGGGATGTTTCCCCGGCAGAACAGCTCCGCCGGAGCCCTAGATTGGTCTTGCCCAGGTTCTGCATCGACACGACGGTGCTTCGTCCCGAAAGATTCTCCCTCGTTTTTTCCAGGGCAAAAGATACCATATAGAAGAAGATGGATGTCGGGGGCCTGCAAGGGGGCCCATGAGGCAGGGGGCGCGCCCAGGGGGTAGGGCGCGCCCTCCACCCTCGTGGCTGACCGGTGGCCCCCCTCTGGTGCTTTCTTAATATTTTTAATATATTCCAAAACTGATCTCCGTGAAGTTTCAGGACTTTTGGAGTTGTGCAGAATAGGTCTCTAATATTTGCTCCTTTTCCGGTCCAGAATTCCAGCTGCCAGCATTCTCCCTCTTCATGTAAACATTATAAAACAAGAGAGAAAAGGCATAAGTATTGTGATATAATGTGTAGTAACAACCCATAATGCAATAAAAATTGATATAAAAGTGTTGGGGAACGTAGCAGAAATTCAAAATTTTCCTACGTGTCACCAAGATCTATCTATCGAGAAACCAGCAACGAGGGGAAGGAGAGTGCATCTACATACCCTTGTAGATCGCTAAGCGGAAGCGTTCAAGAGAACGGGGTTGAAGGAGTCGTACTCATCATGATCCAAATCACCGGAGATCCTAGTGCCGAACGAACGGCA